>NW_024080691.1:2511084-2701244 GCF_003009895.1 Hyaena hyaena
TTTTTTTTTTTTTTTTTTTTTTAAGTCTGCACCCTTTTCTTCCCATCTTATGATCTCAAAGACTCAACTTACGGCCTTTTTTGAATACTATCTTCTCTTAACTGCCTCTTGAGGATAATCATTCAACACCCCATTTGTTCATCTGTCTGGAAAAAAAAAAAGCAGAATATTTGAAAGTCCTTTGCTTTTAATTTATACACGAAAAAATAATGAATATTGAACATAACTATACTATTTCTTCTTTAATTTTCATGGAATCCTAATGGAATAGGTATTATTATAATCAACTTGCAAACAAGGGAACCAAGACACAGAAAAAAATACATACCCAAGGTCACATGGTAAGCAACAGGTCTGTCAGACTTGAAAACACTTTATTTTTTCACTGTACTGTGCTGCTAAACACTATAGAGAAATAGTATAGAACATTACATTATAGAGAAAGTTATGAAGCTGTAGGATATTGCCAAGCTCTTAGGGTTATCCTGCTTGGCTACTAGTTTTTCAGTCTCTCTTCCAGAGTCCTCATAATGAGTGAATGTCTTACTGTTATCTTCTTTTATTCCTGACAGTAATATCATGACCTCATTTCAAAAAGAAGGAAAGAGAAGTACAGAGATACTCAGTGACTATCCCAGGGTCATGGAGAGAATAATGGGATATGCATCCAGTTGTTTTAATCAATGACAACTAAGGATCCAGGATTTAAACAAAAATAACTTCTCTAATTCTCAAGCAAAAAATTGTAGACAAGAGCAGCTTGCATAGTTAGGTGTCAGTATATGAGCTTTTACTACCATTGTGGTCCATTAATAAAGATGGGACAGAATCAGTATCATGTTTTAACGAGAAAATTTCAATTTGATATCCTTAGGTATGGGGAAATCTGAAGTCTAGAGAAACTTCTCTGAAGGGAATTTGACTTTATCTATAAAATATGCATCAAGGGGTAAAGGAGGTTATTTGAAGGTTAATTTAATACTGCATATCTTTCACACCCATATTTAGTGGATGGCTATTGTAAGGCCACAAGTCTAAACGTCTAAACCAAACTGACTCCATGACAGGCTTTAAGTTTCCCCTCTGAACTAGAAGGCCTGAGTTTCAGCTTTCCTGAAACTATCAGGCAGTTACACATTGCCCAAGGCAGGAGAAACCACCCTTGCAACACCCAATCAGGAGAGTCCAGCGACCACCCTCCACATTACTAAGGGAGAGGCCTGGAGATAGAAACTATAGATAGAACTCTGTTACCTAATGTTAAAGTTAACCTGTTAGTCGCAGAACAAGACCCTAGGCTCGCTCTGTGATTGGTTGAATTTAAAGGTACTCTAAACGTTGTAATTGGATCCCGCCAAAAGTAACGAATACTCTAGACAATGTGTATGGTCAAACCCGCTGTCAGTGATGTTGAATTATTATGATTGGATCACTGTTCCCATGTCACAACTTCTGTAACTCCCCCGTCTCAAACCCCATAGAAACCCTACTCTGCCCTTGTTCGAGGCTCTCAGCACGGACCCATATGCTGGTGAAGTCTGTGAGCCCAAGCTTAAGCCCGTAATAAAGCCCTTTGCCTTTGCATGTGTGACTTGGTCTCCCTGGTGGTCTCTGGTCGGTGAGGATGCTGCGATCTGGGTATAACAATATAAGGTACCAGCAAGAATCTGTGTGTGATACTTTACATGAATTAGATCTAATTATCACAGCAACCTAAAAAGAACTCTAAGCTTCATTAAAAAAAAAAAACCAAAAAAAAACCCCACACCTATATTTTAGAATAGTTTTTGGTTCAGAGAAAAATTGAGGAGAAGGTACAGAGATTTGCCCCATGCACGCACAGCCTCCCCCCTGCTTTCTGTCAAAATCCTGCACTACAGAGAAATACTTGTTATAATCAATGAACCTACATTAACATCATTATCACTCAAAGTCCATACTTTACATTCAGATTGACTTGGTGTTGTATATTCTATGGGCTTAGTGTATTCTCTTGGCATTGTATATTCCATGGGCTCTGATGAATGAATGAAATGTATCCATCATTATACAGATTAGTTTCACTGACCATACAGATTAGTTTCATTGACCTAAGAGTCCTCTGTGCTCTGCCTATTCAGCTTTCAACTCTCCCTACCCCCTAGACCCTTTCTCCACATTTTTACCTGTTCCAGACTGTCATCTAGTTGGAATCAAATAGTATTTAGCTTTTTCAAATTGGCATCTTTCACTTAATAATACACACTTAAGGTTTTTCCATGTCTTTTTATGGCTTGATAGCTCATCTCTTTTTATTACTGTATAGTATTCCATTGTCTGGATGTACCATGGTATTTTTTTGTTTTTTTGTTTTTTATTTTTAATCTGTTTAGCTACTGAAGGATATCTTGGTGTTTCCATGTTTTGGTAATTACATATAAAACACTATAACCATCCATGTGTAGGTTTTTGTTTTGACATGCGTTTTCAGGTCATTTAGGTAAATACTGAGGGATACAATTTCTGTATCATAGAGTAATAGTATGTTTAGCTTTGTAAGAAATTGCCAAATTGTCTTCCAAAGTGGCTATACCACTTTACATTCCTACCAGCAATGAATGACAGTTCCTACTCCATCTTTACCAGCATTTGATATTGTCAGTGTTTGGGATTTTAGTCATCCTAATAGGTGTATACTGATATCTTACTTAATTCACAATTTCCTAATGACATACACTGTTGAACATCTTTTCATATAAAAACTTCACATCTATATATCTCCTTTGTGAGGTGTCAGGTCTTTTGCCCATTTAAATCTAGGTACTCATTTTCTTATTGTTGAGTTTCAAAAGTTCTTTGCATATTCTAAGGAACATGTGTCTTTTGCAAATAATTTCTCCCAATCTGTGGTGTGTCTTTTCATTCTCTTAACATGTCTTTTTCGAAAGCAGAGGTTTTTCATTTTAATGAAGTCCAGTTTATCAATTCTCTCTTATATGGATTGTGCCTTTGGTGTTGTAGCTAAGAAGTGGTTGCCTTATACAAGGTCATCTAGATTTCTTCTTATGCTATCTCCTAAATATTATAATTATATATTATTATTACTATATATAGTATATAATTATACATTATAATTATCTCCCCCAAATGTTACATTTTTAAAAAGTATAACTATATATTATCAGATATATAATTATATATTATTATAATTATATGTTTTTATTATAATTTTCTCCCCAAAATGTTGAATTCTATATTTAGGGCTATGGTCCATTTTGATTTTGATTGTGAAAGGTATACGGCCATTGGCTGGACTCTTTTTTTTTTTTTTTTTTTTTTTTTTTTTTTTTTTTTTTTTTTTTTTTTTTTTTTTTTTGGTATGTTGATTTCCAGTTGTTCCAGTGCCAGTTGTTGAAAAGCCTATCTTTGCTTCATTGTATTGACTTTGCTGCTTTGTTAAAGATCAGTTCACTATATTTATTTGAGTCTGTTTTTGGTGGGTTCGCTATTCTGATCTATTGGTTTTTGTTTTGTTTTTGTGTGTTTGTTTACCATTATTTCATTGTCTTGATTACTGTATTATCTAGTAAGTTGAGTAGTGTCAATCCTCCAACTTTGTTCTTCTTCTTCAATATTGTATTGACCATTATGGGTCATTTGTTTTTATATATAAACATGAGAATAAATTTGTTGATATCCAAAAAAATAACTTGCTGAGATTTGATTGGAATTGTATTGAATCTATATATCAAGATGGAAAGAACTGTATCTTTACAATAGTGAGTCTCCCTATCCATGAACATAGAATATCTATCCAAATATTTAGTTCTTTGGTTTCTTTCAGTAGAGCTTTGTAGTTTTTCTCATATAGATTCTGTACATGTTATTAGATTTATACCTAAGTATTTTATTTTTGTGGTGGTAATGTAAACAGTATTACATTTAAATTTCAATTTTCACTTGTTTAGTCCTGGTTTATTGCGAAGTGGTTGATTTTCATATATTTTCCTTGTATCTTGAAACCATGTAATAATTGCTTATTAGTTCTAGGAGTGTTTTTGTTGATTCTTTCAGGTTTTCTATATAGATGATCACAGCATCTGTGGACAAAGATAGTTTATTTCTTCCTTCCCAATACGTGTACCTTTTATTTTCCTTCCATGTCTTGTTACATTAACTAGGACTTTCAGTATGATGTTGAAAAGCTGTGATGAAAGGAGATAGATCTCTTGTTCTTGATCTTAGTGGGAATGTATCAGGTTTCTCACATGAATTATGATGTTATATGTAGTCTTTTTTGATAGATAATCTTTATCAAGTCAAGGATGTTATCAAAAGTTTTATTATGGATCAGTATTATGGTTTGTTAAATGATTTTCTGCATCTATTGATATGATCATATTGATATGATCATTTGATTTTCATTTTTAACTTGTTAATATGATAAATTACACTAATTGGCTTTTAAATGGTGAGCCAGGCTTGCATGCCTGGGATAAATTCTCCTTGGTCATGGTGTCTAATTCTTCTTAGACATTGTTGGATTTTATTTGATAATACTTGTTGAGAATTTTTGCATCTATTCTCATACAAGATACTGGTCTGTAGGTTTCTTTTCTAATAAGAAAGATTTCTTGACTGGGTTTGCTGTTCAGGTAATGTTGGTTTCTTAGAATGAGTTAGGAACTATTTCCTCTGCTTCTATCTTCTGAGAGAAATTGTAGAGAATTGATATTGGTTCTTCCTTAAATAGTTGGTAGAATTCACTAGTGACTCTATCTGGTGCTTTCTGTTTTGGAAGGTTGTTAATTATTGGTATAATTTAAAAAATAGATACAGGCCTATTCAGATTGTCTACTTCTTCTTATGTGAGTTTGGCAGACTGTATTTTTTGAGAATTGGTCCATTCATTGTATCTAGGTTATCAAGTTTGTGGAAGAGAATTGTTTATATAAGTCATTGATTATTGTTTTAATGTTAATGGAATCTCTAATGATATCACTAGCATTTCATTTCTAACATTAGTAATTTGTATTTTCTTTTTCATTTCTTCTTTATTAGCCTGGATAGAAGCTTATCCATTTTACTGATCTTAACAAAAATCAGCTTTTGGAATTGTTGATTTTTTTTTCCCATTTAATTTCCTATTTTCAGATTCATTTCTGATTAAATTCTGATTTGATTTCTGATTTAATGTATAATATTTCCTTTCTTCTTACTTTGGATTTAATTTTTTCTCTGTTTTATAGTTTGCTAAGGCAGATGCTTAAATGGTTAATTTTAGATCTTATTTTCTAACATATGCATTCAATACTCGGTTTCCTTCTAAGCACTGCTTTCATTGCATCTTACAAATTTTGATAAGTTGTATTTTCATCTTCATTTGGTTCAAAATATGTTTTTCTTGAGGTTTCTTGTTTGATTCATATGTTATTTGGAAATGTCTTGTTGAATATCCAAGAATTTGGGGATTTTCCAGTGACCAATCTGTTGCTGATTTCTAGGGTAATTGTACTATGGTATAAGAGCATATACTGTCTGATTTCTATTTTAAAAATTTTAAGGGGCTTTTTTATGATTCAGTATATTGTCTCTCAGTGAATGTTCTGTATATGCTTGAGAAGTATATGTATTTTCTATTTTTAAATAGTTTATAGATATCAATTATATGTAGTTGATCAAAGGTATTGTTGAATTCATCTGCGTCCCTATTGATTTACTGACTACTGAATCCATTTCTGGTAGATGATTACATTTCCAACTATAATAGTGGATTCATTAAAGTTTCATTGCAGTTCTATCAGTTTTTGATTCATATTTTTTTTTAAAAAATTGTCTTTTAAATGTTAATTTAATTTTGAGAGAGAGGGAGAGAGAGAGAGCAAGAGAGAGAGATTTAGATGGGAAATGCGAGTAGATGAGGGGCAGAGAGAGAGAGGGAGACCGAGAATCCCAAGCAGGTTCCATGCTGTCAGCACAGAGCCCAATGTGGGGCTTGAACTCACTAACCATGAGAGCATAACCTGAGCTGAAATTAAGAGTCAGATGCTCAACTGACTGAGCCACATAGGCACCCCATTTTTTTTAAGTTTATATATTTTGAGGGAGAGGGAAGGGCAGAGAGAGAGAGAGGGAGAAAGAATCACAAGCACTCTTTGTGTTCTGAGATTGGAGCTTGATCTGGGCTCTAACCCATGAACTATGAGGTCGTGATCTGAGCTGAAATCAAGAGGCAGATATTTAGCTGACTGAGCCACCCAGGCACCCCTGCTTCATGTTTTTGGCAATCTCTTTTTAGGCGTGTACACATTAGGAATTGTTATGTCTTCTTGGAGGATTGACTCCGTTTATCATTTTGTAATGCCCCTCTTTATTCCAGATAGCTTTTTTTCCCCTCTGAAGTATGTTCTCTCTGAAATTAATATAGCTAGTCTAGTTTTCTTTGGATTATTAGCATTAACATGGTATGTCATTTTCCATCTTTTTACTTTTAATTTACATGTGTCTTTATATGTAACGTGAGTTTCTTGTAGACAACATAAAGTCAGCCTTGTTTTTTGATCTACTCAGGCAATCTCCTTTCCAGTGGTATATAAGGACCATTGACATTTAGAGTGATTATTGGTTTAGTGGGTTGATAGCAACCATATTTGTTAGTTTCTGTATTCATTGTTCTTGCTTTTTATTCCTATTTTGTTTTCACTGTGTTCCTTTTGTAGTTTTAATTGAGTCTTTTTATATAGTTTACTTTTGCTTTTTAAAAACATGTTTATACTTTTTTGCCTTTGGGGGTGTTGAATAGCTTTATTGAGATATGATTCACATACCATACAATTCACCCATTTGTAGTGTATGATTAAATGATTTCATGTATATTACACATTATTAATATTTTAAATTGTGGTAAAATATATGTAACAGAACATTTTCCATTTTGACTACTAAATGTACAACAATTCAGAGGCATTAATTACATTCACAATTTTGTGTAACCATAACCATTACCTATTTCAAAACCTTTTTAATAGCTCCAGAAAGTATAATCATTAATAACTCACCATTCTTTGCTTCCTCCCACCCCCAGTAAACTCTACCTACTTTCTGTCTCTTGAATTTACTTATTCTAGATAACTCATATATATGTAATACAGTATTTGTCTTTTTGTGTCTGGCTTAGTGCACTTAGCATAATGTTTTCAAGGTTTATCCATGTGGTAACATGTATCAGAATTTTATTCCTTTTTACAATAGAATGATATTTCATTGTGTATATATACATTTTAGTTATCCATTCATCTGTTAATGGACAGTTGAGTTGTTTCTACCATTTGGCTATTGGGAATAATGTTGCAGTGAACATTGGCATACAAATATCTGTTTGAGGTCAGTGTTTTCAATTCTTTTGGTTAGATACCTATGAATGAAATTGCTGTGTCATATTGTAATTGTTTGTTTAACTTTTTAAGGAACCGCCAAACTGTTTTACCTAACAGCTGCAGCATTTTACATTCCCAAAAGCAATGTATAATTCTCCACATCCTCACCAGTACTATCTATTTCTTACAATCCATTTCTTTCTTTATAGTCATTCTAGTAGATGTGAAGAAGTTTTGGTTTGCATTTCCCTAATGCATATTCTTTTCTTTTTAACTGAAGTCTAGTTGATACATAGGAATACTTTAGTTTCAGGTATGCAACATAGTGATTCAACCAGTCTATATACATCATAGTGTGCTCACCGCAGGCGTAGGTATCATCTGTCACTTTACAATCCCATTACTGTACCACTGATTATATTCCCTCTGCTATATCTTTTTTTATCCTCTTGACTTACTCATTCTATACCTTGAAGCCTGTATCTCCACTCTCCTTTACCCATTTTGCCCATCCTTCACCCCTGTGTTTTTGGGTCTCTTTCTGCTCTTTGTTTATTCATTTGTTTTGTTTTTTAGATTCTGCATATAAGTGAAAATCATATGCTATTTGTCTTTGTCTGATTTATTTCACTTAGGATAATACCCTTTAGGTCCATCCATGTTGTTGCAAATGGCAAGATCTCATCCCTTTTGTTTTTAATGGTTGAGTAACATTGCATTATATAGATACATACCATGTCTTCTTTATTCTTTAACCTATAGATACATACATGGGTTGGCCCTATATCTTGGTTATTATAAATAATATTACTCGGATCTTGCTCCAGTTTTGGTGGTTCTTATATATATTATATGGGACAAGAGAGAGACTATGAAATTAAGATATTGTAGGAATTTAATCTGTGCTTCATTACCAGACATGTTTTTATTCACTTTTGTCCATAGGCTTGAAATAATTTAGGTATTGGGGCAGACTGAAATGGCTTTCCAAACCTGATGTTTTACAGGAGCATTGTAAAACAGTTCTAAGTCTCATCTTTCAAGCAAGGTCTTTTATCCACTGTAGACCCAGTGTTCTGAAAGCCTAGTTGCCAACATTTCCTTCCATTGCTGCAGGACACCAGAGTTACTTCTTACCTTTTTTAACGATTACTCTAGAGTTTGCAATATACATTTACAACTAATCTAAGTTCACTTTGAAATAAACAACATTATATAATTGACAGCTAGTGCAGGTATGTTATAATAAAATATGTATTCCTAATTCTTTCCTCCTATCTCTTACATCAATGCTGTCATTCATTTCAACTTCTACATAAGCATATTATGTAGTCAAATACATTGTTGCCATTGTTTTTGTTATCTGTTACATCAATTAAGAGTAAGAAAAATAAAAGTTTTTATTTTATCTTCACTTATTTCTTCTTCAGTGATAATCTGTTATATACATCTGAATTTCTGAACTATATCATTTTTCTTTACTCTGAAGAACTTCTTTTAACATTTCCTGCAGTGCAGGTCTACTGGTGACAAATGCCTTCAAATTTTGGTTATGTGAGACTTTATTTTTCTTTAACTTTTGAAAGATAATTTCACAGTATATATAATTCTACATATTTTCCTCCTCCTTCAAAATTTCAATTATTTCGTTCCAGTCTTCATGCTTGCATGGTTTCTGAAGAGAAATCAGGTGTAATATTGTCTTTGCTCTGAAAGATAAGATTCTTTCCCCCTCTCACTTCTCCCAATATTTTTTCTTTATCTTTGATTTTCTGTAGTTTGAATATGATATGATTAAACGTATTGTATTGTTTTGTTTTCATTTATTCTACTTGGTGTTGTCCGAGCTTTTTGACCTGAGGTTTGGTGTCTCACATTAATTTGGGGGAATTTCTCGGTCATTCCTTCAAATATTTTTTTCTGTTTCTCTTTTTCCCATTATGCATATGTTATACCTTTTGTATTTGTCCCACAGTTCTTGGACACCATATTTTTTCAGTCTTTTTATTTTCTTTGCTGTTTTGGAAGTTTCTATTGACATATTCTCAAGGTAGAGATTCTTTCCTCTGCCATGCTTGGTGAGTGTGCTAATGAGCCTGTCAAAGTCATTTTTCATTTCCGTTCCAGTGTTTTTAATCTCCAGCATTAATATTTGATTCATCTTACAGTGTCCATTTCTCTGCTTGCATTTCCTATCTGTTGTTGCATGTTGTCTATCCATTAGAGCCATTGGTATATTTATCATAGTTGTTTAACATTCCCAGTTGGATAATTCCAACATCCATGTTCTGTGTATCTGATTCTGATGCTTGCTCTTTTTCTTCAAATTATGTTTTTTCCATTTTAGCATACCTTGTGACTTTTTGTTGAAAGCCAAGCATACTATACTGGGTGGAAGAAACTCTCATAATGTCCTTTAGTAATGTGATGGTAAGGTGTACAGGCAGGGGAAGCAGCCTATAGTTTTATGATTAAGTCTTTATCTTTTTTTAGAAATTTTTCAATGTTTATTTATTTTTGAGAGAAAGACAAGCAGACAATGTGAGCAGGGGAGGGACAGAGAAAGAGGGAGACACAAAATCTGAAGCAGTCTCTAGGCTCTGAGCTTTCAGCACAGAGCCTGACAAGGGACTCGAACTCATGGACCACAATATTAGGACCTGAGCTGAAGTCAGATGCTTAACTGACAGAGGCACCCAGGCTCCACATAAGTCTCAGTCTCCTAATGAGCCTGTGCTCCTGAGCTGTTAACTGCACAAGTGCTTCTCAGTTTCCCCCCTACACCTAGTTGGGTCAGGATAGCCAGGGTTGGCTGGGGTTGTGTATTTCCCTCCCTTCACATGGAAGGATAGACTGGCTGGAGTTGAATATTTCTGAGTTCAGTTAGGCTCTGATAAAACCCCAGTAACTTAGAATCTAGTAAAACAGTTCTTTTCAGTGTAGGCCTTGTAAGGAAGAACAGAATGCTCTGGCATGTTTCAAAATAGTAAGTCACTTCTTCCCCTTTCCTGAAGCAGAAGAGGAATTTTCCCTGATTTTTATTATGAGAAAAATTTAATATTTTTATTACGAGCTTTCCTGGAGGTAAAACTCTCAAAAGTTTGCCCCTCTGCATTACTTACCCCTGCTCTGATCTGAATGTTTATCCTCTGCCTCCAAATTCCTATTTTGGAATCCCAATGCCCAATGTGATGATAGTAGGAGATGGGGCATTTGGGAGGTTATGTGGATGTTGAAGGTGAATCCCTCATGAATGGATTAGAGTTCTAATAAATACCCCAGATGCTGCTTAGCCATTTTTTCCATGTGAGGACAGAGCAAGAAGTCAGCAGTCTGAAGCCCAGAAGCAGGTTCTCACCAGAACCTAATCATTCTGGCACCCTGTTCTTAGATTTCTAGACTCTAGAACTATGAGAAATAAATACCTTTTGTTTATAATCTACTCAGTCTATAGTATTTTATTATAGCAGCTTGAAAGGATTAAGACTGCCCCACACCCCTGGAGTTTTCATCACTCAGGTTAATCCACACTGAGTTTCCACCAATTCATCCATTACAATTCAGGTTTTCCTGCCTGTTACTGGTTCCACTGAAAGTTTCTGCTTAAGGCTTTGTAGTCCAGTAAGTTGTAATATTCTCTCCACCTTACCGTCTTTACAAGTTTGGGGGCAGTGGTTTCCCCTATAACCTCACTTTTTCTATTATCTAAGGTGAGTTGATGATTTTTCAGCTTGTTCAGCTTTTTATTTGTTGTTAGGATGGAGTGATGACTTCCAAGTTCCTTATATGCTAGACTAGAAACTATAAGTCTTAGCTTCATTTTTTTAGATGAGAAAATTGAGGCTCAGTAAGGCTAATGTCATGTGGCAAGTTAGGCACAAAGCCAGAATTCAGAAGTGTAATGTCTCTGCTCCATGTGTTAACCATTCTCCCTTTCAATTTGTTTGACAAATACTGTTATCCTGTAAGAATACTTGAGGAAAATAGAAATGGGACATGTTGTGAATATCAGAGTACAGAATCTGCACTCGATTCATCCTTGACCTTCCTAGAACAGAATAATGCTGGCTGATTAGTGGAAAGATACTAAGCTTTGGAATCAGAGAAATCTGAATTAGAATCCAGGTACTGCATTTGCTTGCTCTGTGACCTTGAATAAATTGCTTAATAATCTCTGTAAGCCTGCAGATCCCTCATCTATGAAAGGGGAATAATAAAACTAGATTTACATTGTGTTGTGAGAATTCAGAAAAAAATGAACAGAGAGGCAAAAATTATAAACTAAGTAACACATTGAGCTTAGTAATATATAAAAAAGGTAATAACTCATGGTTACCTGGAATTTGTTTCAGGACTATAAGCTTGGCTTAACATGTTGAAAATCATTTAATGTAATTCAACTTGTTTATGTAAAGGATGAAAGCTTTATAATCACCTCAATATATGTAGAGGAGAACATTTGATAGAATTCAACCTGTTTATGTAATACAAATATTTATCCAGTATTTCTAGAGTAATATCTACTTTCTACTTTCATATTGATGTTTACCCACTCATTGAATCAATAGCATTCATTGGCTTACTACAAAGATAGAACACATTAAGAATAAAGTGAGTCATTGCTTGGACTTGAGTTTTAAAATTTCTTAATGAGAAGATGAACTAAAGACAAAATTAGAAAAGTTCCTGGAAGAAAAATAGAACAGGCAAAAAGAATTATATATATGTATAACATATATATAACATATGTACATGCGTATATATTGTATATATATACATTAGACATAGATACACATACATACACACATAATACATACTCAACATATAAAAATATATAGTATATTTATATAAATATATAGATTATAATCTCTATATAATATATACTCTGTATATATTATATATATATAGTTTGTTTTTTTAATGTTTATTTATTTCTGAGAGAGAGAGAGACAGCGTGAGCATAGAGAGGGTCAGTGTGAGGGTCAGAGAGAGAGGGAGACACAGAATCTGAATCAAGCTCCAGGCTCTGAGCTGTCAGCACAGAGCCAGATGCAGGGCTCGAACCCATGAACGGTGAGATCATGACCTGAGCCCAAGTCAGACGCTTAACCAACTGAGCCACCCAGGCTTCCTAGTATGTTTGTTTTCTGTTTCTGTTTTTCTTCCAGGAACCAGGCTTGGTTGATAAAAAAAAAAAAAAAAAAAAAAAAAAATCATCCTTTTTCAGCCTTCTAAAGTTGTGGTTTACACATGGAAAGTCAAGCCAGGAATTCTAGAGCACAGAGGTTTTGTTTGTTTTTTAACAAATAAGATCATAGATTAAAAAAGGCAAAGATTTAACATAAGCAAGTTCCCTTCACAGTGGAGGTAGAAAATTTTCTGGCATGTGGATGGCGGAGTCCAGTGTGGAATGGGCAGAGAAATGTACTGTTGAGGGGATTCAGTTTCAACGCCTTGGCAAAGGGTTGGGGAAGGTGGGTAGAGTTCTTTGATAGGTTTGCAAGTAATCTAAAACATGAGGTGGTGTCTTGCTTCTGTGGATATAATTCTGGGAAGACAGAAAGACCTCTTTGGGGTCAATATAATCTAAGAGGCTTAAAAAATATATATATTGTTTAATTTCCTTCCAAGTTAGTTAGCATATGGTGCAACAACGACTTCAGGAGTAGATTCCTTAATGCCTTTTATCCATTTAGACCATCCCCCCCTCCCACAACCCCTCCAGCAACCCTCTGTTCTCTATACTTAAGAGTCTTTTATGTTTTCTCACCCTTCCTGTTTTTATATTATTTTGGCTTCCCTTCCCTCAATGTTTTGGATCTTAAATTTCTCATATGAGTGAAGTCATATGATGTTTGTCTTTCTCTGACTAATTTCACTTAGCATAATACCCTCCACTTCTGTCCACATAGTTGCATATGGCAAGATTTCATTGTTTTTGATTGCCAAGTAATACTCTGTTTTGTGTGTGTGTGTGTGCGTGTGTGCACGTGTGTGTGTGCGTGTGTGTATGTATGCATGTCGCATTTTCTTTATCCATGCATCCATCAGTGGACATTTGGGCTCTTTCCATACTTCAGCTTTTATCTATAGTGCTGCTATAAACATTGGGTTGCACGTGCCCCTTCAACACAGCATACCTGCATCCCTTGGATAAATACCCAGCAGTGCAATTTCTAGGTCATAGGGTGGTTACATTTTTAATTTTTTGAGGAAGCTCCATATTGTGTTCCAGAGTGGCTGCACCAGTTTGCATTCTCACCAGCAGTGCCCAAGAGATCCTTTTTCTCCACATCCTCACCAACCTCTGTTGTTGCCTGAGTTGTTAATGTTAGCCATTCTGGCAGGTATGTGGTGGTATCTCACTGTGGTTTTGATTTGTATTTTCCTGGTTATGAGTGATGTTGAGCATTTTTTCATGTGTCTGTTAGCCCTCTGGATGTCTTCTTTGGAGAAGCAGCTTTTCAGGTCTTTTGCCTATTTCTTCACTAGATTATTTGTTTTTTTTGGGTGTTGAGTTTGATAAGTCCTTCATATATTTTGGATACTATTTATCTGATCTGTCATTTGCAAATATCTTCTTCCATTCTGTTGTTTGCCTTTTAGTTTTGCTGATTGTTCCCTTTGCTGTGCAGAAGCTTTTGATTTTGATGAGGTCCCAATAGTTCATCTTTGCTTTTGTTTACTTTGCCTCCAGAGACTTGCTGAGTAAGAAATTGCTGCAGGTCAAAGAAATTGCTCAGGTCAAAGAGGTTTTTGCCTGCTTTCTCCTCAAGGATTTTGATGGGTTTCTGTCTTACATTTAGGTCTTTCAATCCATTTTGAGTTTATTTTTGTGTATGGTGTAAGAAAGTGGTCCAGGTTCATTTTTCTGCATGTCACTGTCCAGTTTTCCCAGCACTACTTGCTGAAGAGACTGTCTTTATTCCATTGGATATTCTTTCCGGCTTTGTCAAAGATTAGTTGGCCACATGTTTGTGGGCCCATTTCTGGGTTCTGTATTCTGTTCCATTGATCTGAGTGTCTTTTTCTGTGCCGATACCATACTGTCCTGATGATTACAGCTTTGTAATAGAGCTCGAAGTCCCAGAGTGTGATGCCTCCAGCTTCAGTTTTCTTTTTCAAGATTACTTTGGCTATTCGGGGCCTTTCCTATTTCCACACAAATTTTAGGATTGTTTTTTCTAGCTCTGTGAAGAATGTATTATTTTGCTATGGATTTCACTCAACATGTAGATTGCTTTTGGTGGTAGTGACATTTTAACAATGTTTTTCTTCCAATCCAGGAGCATGAAATGTTTTTCCATTTTTTTGTGTCTTCTTCAATGTCTTTCTTAGGCTTTCTATAGTTGTCAGTGTATATATTTTTCACCTTTTTGGTTATATTTATTCCTAGGTATTTTATGGTTTCTGGTGCAATTGTAAATGGGAACAATTCCTTGATTTTACTTTCTGTTGCTTCATTGTTGGTGTATAGGAATGCAACCAGTTTCTGTGCATTGATATTGTATCCTGCCACTTTGCGGAATTCATAGATCAATCCTAGCAGTTTTATGGTGGAATCTTTTGGGTTTTCCATATAGAGTATCATGTCATCTGCAAAAAGTGAAAGTTTGACTTCTTCCTGGACAATTTGGATGCCTTTTATTCCTTTGTGTTGTCTGATTGCTGAGGCTAAGACTTCCAATACTATGTTGAATAACAGTGTTAGAACAGATATCCCTGTCGTGTTCCTGACCTTAGGGGGAAAGCTCTTAGTTTTTCCACATTGAAGATGATATTAGCAGTGGATCTTTCATATACAACTTTTATGATCTTGAAGTATGATCCTTCTATCCCTACTTTCTTGAGAGTTTTATTAAGAAAGGATGCTGTATTTTGTCAAATGATTTCTCTGTTGAGAGGATTATGTGGTTCTTGTCCTTTCTTTTATTGATGTGTTGTATCACACTGTTTTGTGGATATTGAACCAGCCCTGCATCCTGGATATAAATCACACTTGGTCTTGGTGAATAATTGTTTCAGAGTATGTTAGATCCAGTTGGATAGTATCTTGTTGAGGATTTTTGCACCCATGTTCATCAGGGAAATTGATTTGTAGTGGGGTCTTTGTCTGGTTTTGGAATCAAGGTAATCCTGGTTCCATAGAAAGATTTTGGAAGTTTTCCTTCCATTTTTATTTTTTGGAAAGGCTTCAAGAGAATAGGTGTTAACTCTTCTTTAAATTCCCCTGTAAAGCCATCTGGCCTGGACTCTTTTTTTTTGGAGATTTTTGATAACTAATTTGATTTCTTTACTGGTATAGGTCTGTTCAAATTTTCCATTTCTTCCTGTTTCAGGTTTGGTAGTTTATATGTTTCTAGAAATTTGTCCATTTCTTCCAGGTTGCCCATTTTATTGGTGTGTAATTGCTCATAATATTCTCTTATTATTGTTTGTAATTCTGGAGTATTGGTTGTGATCTCTCCTCTTTCATTCACGATTTTATTTATTTGGGTCCTTTCCTATTTATTTTTGATCAAACTGGCTAGGGGTTTATCAATTTTGTTAATTCTTTCAAAGAACCAGGTCCTGGTTTCATTGATCAGTTCTACTGGTTTTATTTGTTTGGTTTGGTTTTGATAGCATCAATTTCTGTTCTTTATGTTTATGATTAAATTGATTTATATATTTGGGTGCTCTTACATTTGTTTACATGATGTTTACAATTATTAGATCTTCTTGGTGGATAGACCTCTTAATTATTATATAATGCCCTTCTTTATCTCCTGTTTTAGTCTTTATTTAAAATCTAGATTGATATAAGTATGGCTACTCTTTTTTTTTTTTTTTTGGCGACCATTAGTATGATAGATGGTTCTCCATCCTCTTATTTTTAATCTAAAGGTGATTTAGGTCTAAAATGGGTAATTTGTAAACAGCATATAGATGGATCTTATTTTCTCATCCATTCTGTTACCGTGTGACTTTTGATTGGAACGTTTAGACCAGTAACAGTTAGAGTGGGTACTGAAAGGTATGAGTTTATTGCCATTATGTCACCTATAGAGTTGGAGTTTCTGGTAGTGTTTTCTGGTCCTTTCTAGTCTTCCATGCTTTTGGTCTTTTTTGTTTGTTTGTTTGTTTTTTCTCCCCTCAGAGAATTCCCCTTAAAATTTCTTGCAGAGCTGGTTTGGTGGTCACAAACTCCTTTAATTTTTCTTTGGGAAACTTTTTATCTCTCCTTTTATTTTGAATGGCAGCCTTGCTGGATAAAGAATTCTTGGCTGCATATTTTTCTGATTCAGCACATTAAATATATCCTTCCACTCCTTTCTGGCCTGCCAAGCGTCTGTGGATAGGTCTGCTGCAAACCTGATCTGTCTTCTTTTGTAGGTGAAGGACTTTTTTTTTCCCTTGTTGCTTTAGTGATTCTTTCCTTGCCTGAGTAGTTTATGAATTTGACTATGATATCCCTTGTTGATGGTCAACTTTTGTTGAATCTAATAGGAGTATTCTGTGCTTCCTGGATTTTGAGGTCTGTGTCTATCCCCAGGTTAGGAAAGTTTTATGCTATAATTTGTTCACATAAAATTTCTACCCCTTTTTCTCTCTTTTCATCTTATGGGACCCCTATGATTCTGATGTTCCTTTTTAATAGGTCACTGCATTCTCTAATTTTTATTTTGTGCTCTGTTACCTTAGTCTCCCTCTTTTTTTCTGCTTCATTATTCTCTATAAGTTTGTCCTCTATATCACTGATTCACTTTTCCACCTCATCCATCCTTGCCACTGTGACATCCGTTCGAGATTGCAGCTCAGTTATAGCATTTTTTTTATTTCATTCTGAAAAGCTTTTTTTTTTTTTTTTACTTCTTTTATCTCTGCAAGAAGAGATTCTAATCTATTTTCCACCCAGCTTGTATTCTTAATATCGTGATTCTAAATTTTGGTTCAGACATCTTGCTTTTATCTGTGTTGATTAAGTCCCTGGTTGTCATTTTTTTATGTTCTTTCTTTTGGGGTGAATTCTTTCCTTTCATCATTTTGGATGAAGAAAAGGAATTAATAAAGTGAAAGACATTAAAATTTAAAAAATTAAAAACAACACAAAGAAATCAAATAAAGGATTCTAAATCCTAGGTGTATTTTGGTCTGGTTGTTGAAGAAGCTTGATAGATTAGAGAAAAAAGGGAAAGATAAGAAAAGAAAAAATGAAAAAAGAAAGAAAAAGGAGAAAAAAGGGAAAAAAGGAAAATGTTTGAAAATTTGAAAAAAATGAATCCAGAGAAATAGAATACAATGAATTATGAAAGTAAAATAGAATTTAAAAATTTACAAAAAAGTAAAATATAGTAGAAACAAAATTAAAAATCTTTTTGATAAAAATGGAAAATAAAGAGCATTTTTCTCTTTCTGTATTCAAGAATAAGAAAAGGAAAAGAAAAAAAGTTTGAATAAAAGGACCAGCCAACAGAATGAAGTATGAATGAAATTACATCTGGTTTCCCATAGAAGTCAAGCTAGAAAGTACTTTATAGTCCATAGACTAAGCTGGCAGAAAAACCTGTGTTTGTCAAGATCACGTTTGGCCCAGTTTGGTGGGGTCTAGTATAATGGCTTGGTTTTCCGCTAGATGGTGCTGCTTAGCTTACTGGGTTGGCTTGCTGTGGCACGTGTAGGTGTGCATGCGCATGCGTGGGAGGGTTGAAAATGGGGTCACCCAGCTACCCGGGCTCTAATACCAGAACTCTGTGCTCTCCACTACTGGCAGTCAGGCACCTTTTCTTTGTGTCCAGCTTCCATCCACTCCCCAGATCTACACTGTCTGTGACCAGGCTGTTAGGCTGCCTAGTGGCACCTCCCTTCTGAGTTTTATCTCAAATGGTGCAGCATTTACCAACCCCTCACTTCTGAGGGACTGAGGGCTTTGACCCACTCAGACCTTCTCGGGGAGGGTCTTACTGAGCAAAGGCCGGGTGCCATCCCACCTCCAGGAACGTTTGCGAGACCATGCACCTGCCGCTGCCCAGAGACAGCAGCTGGGTGTCAGCCTGCCCCAGAAAAAGTTCACGGGATCTTGTAGCAGCAGCATTTCAGGGTTTATGGAAAATCACAGCACCCATCTGGTGCCAGGCTTCCCCCTTAATGTCCTTGTTCCAGCACCATTGAATGTGGTTGTTCTCTGGGGCCCACTGGAACCTGTGTCTTTGGGATGGCCACACAGCCTCTACCAAATGTCCTCCCAGCAGGGGATCTGCGTCTCCCCGTGTGGCCCAAGGATCCTGAGGACCTTGCTTTCTGCTCCTTAAGTATTCGCCCTTCCCACCAGAGCACTGCCAGGTATTGAGCTGTGAAGTTTCAGATCCTGTTTATAGAGTTGTAATGGAATTTAAACCCTCTTCGTTCTCCCTTTTTTGTTCAGTCTCTGCAGCTCTTTCCACTTTTCCACTTTGTCTTCAGCTGCTTTTGGGGGAGAAATGTTT
Source organism: Hyaena hyaena (assembly GCF_003009895.1). Lineage (NCBI taxonomy): Eukaryota > Metazoa > Chordata > Mammalia > Carnivora > Hyaenidae > Hyaena > Hyaena hyaena. The sequence goes on from NW_024080691.1 coordinate 2,529,905, forward strand.
TTCGTATACTCTCTGCCTGTGTCCATCCTTTCTTGGCAAGTAAAAACAGCTCCCTGCCCTCAGCGGCCTATCTCTCCCCCGTTAATCTCTTCCCACTGTGTACCTGCTGAGTTCTGTGGTTCAGGTTGTGCTTATTGTTGTGTTAATCTGCAAATCAGTTTTCTATGTGCGCAAGATAGTTTAGTGTTGATTTGGCTGCATTTCAGGGATGAGAGACAAAAAAAAAAAATCTTCGATGCTGTTCTGCCATCTTGGCTCCTCCTCTAGGAGGCTTTGAGAAACAATGGGCTAAGAGAAATGTATGGATGCCTTAACCTGAGAACAGGCTAGCTAAATCCCATACCTGTGTGGTGTAAGAAAAGTTGCCTAGACTTTCTTTGCCTCCTTAGAAGTAGTACTGAGAAACTGGCAGGTTAGAACAGGCCTGAGAATGGAGTGAGGAAGCTTTAGGATAGATGGACCTACTGCCTGCCTGCAGAAAGGGTTTATTCTGGACTGCTGTCTGTGGTGGGATCAGCTTACTAGCACAGGCCCTGCTTATGTGTGGGGAAACCTGGAGATGTACAGCTGTGCTGATGCCTCTGGATGGAGTTTATTGAAATGTGTTCCATGCTCTTGCTAGTGGATGCACGGTCCACAACGAAGTGGTTCCTTTCAAAGTTTCTCTGTAAAATATTTTTTAAATTTACTGTTGCATGAGATTGTTAGATACCCAAATTTTGCTTCATATTTTTAGTATTTAGTCTGCTCTCTGCTGAAGGGTATTTGGCTTCCATGTAGCAGTGTTTCTAATATGACAGCTTTAGTATTTTTCTTAGGTCTTCATGAATTATTTGTCCTTTGACCTTATTTCTATTGATGTTTTCAGTGTGTTTCACTTAATCTTTTATCCATAAGTAGAAATAATACTTTGCATGGATCAGCACACCGCACAGGAGGAACTATTATCTCTTTATTTGGATACTGTACTTCTAGTACTGTAGTCTAAGATTAAATTAGGTGTTTTGATGTCACAATATCGACTCATATTGAGCTTACTGTCAGCTTTTTTCCAGGCCTTTTATACATAAATTGCAATTACTTAACATCTTAATCCTCATGTACTTGTGTATTTGATTTTTAGAGTCCCGGTGGACTGTTTACATTTATCTTCATTAAATTTTATCATGGTAATTTGGTTTGTCTTACAAGGCTGCTGAGATGTTTGATTCTATTGTCCTTAGTAGCATCCTCCTAATTTGATTTGATTTGATAATCTTGTCTTTAGCATTTTTTCCAGTGGTTGATTAAGAAAAAATTGACCAGCAAAGAATCAGACAGATATATTTGTAATTCAGTTGGATATAAATATGTTAATTTACAGTCTAAATGTGGCCATTTATTTATTTATCCTCCCATATTATCATATCATGTTAACAACACAGCATGAGAGACATAATTTACATCTTGGTGGAATATCATTTAAAGGTATTCCCTGTCTCCTAGTCTTATGGTACTTTCAAAATAAGGATTGTTTCTAAAAGAAGTTTTCTAGTGAGCACAGGAACTACCATGTTTAAATATTTGTTTAACATAATTGACAACCAATTAATTTTTCTTTTTTTTACAAAATGTCATTGCACTCAAAAATCCTCTGTGCTCAAAGCGCCTGAGTGGCTCAATTGATTAACCTTCTGAGTTCAGCTCAGGTCATGAACAGTTTGTGAGTTTCAGCCCTGCATCAGGCTCTCTTTCATCAGCACAGAGTCTGCTTCAGATCCTCTGTCCCCCCTCTCTTTCTGCCTTTCTCACATGTGCTCTCTCTGTCTCTATCTCTCAAAAGTAAACATTTAAAAAATGGTCTGCACTCTATTCTCTCTCTTTTTTTTGAAATTTAGAATATTTAATGTATACATATTAAAACCTATCTATATATCTTCTATCATTATCTGTCTATCTATAGTCCATTCATCCATCCATATACCTGTCATCTATCATCTTTTAGAAATGAAAAACCTTGAAGATATCTTAAAGGGCAGAAGTATTTAAAATGCTGATTTTCAATAGTTGTGTTTTTACTTGTTTTTATCTGCAGGCATGTTCTCATATTCACACTGACATGTAATCATAAAACTGCTACCTCTACTCTGGTAGGTCATCTTTACTGAAATTTTTCTCATGCTAACATGAGATGAAATAGCCATCTTTACTGGCCATTCATTTAGAGTGGCCAGTAGTTGTCACAGTGGAATAGTTTGAAGCTTTAGTGGTAGTGTTAATAAATGCATGGTGTACAAGAAGAGTTAGTGTCAGTAGATCGATGGTCCACATGAAGGGATAGTGTCAGTGGATGCACATTCACATGAAGGGGTTCTTTTCAAGGTTCCACTCTATAAAATACCTAACTTCTCAAACTTACTATTGCATGAGCATGTGAGATGTCCAAAGTTTACTTCATGTCTCCTTTTCTCAGTTGTTTTTCATTTTCTCCTGAGGTTTAGTGAAATGAAAGACATACAGTTTTTCAGTCTGAGAGACTTGGGTTCACATCGCAGTTTTGAATCTACTGGCTGATTGACCTTGGGCAAATTATTTAACTTTACTGAACTCTTTTACTCACCTCTGGTAATAATGATGATTTTGGGGGTTTTGTGAGGTTAATGCAAAATAATAGGCAAAGTATCTAGTGGAGTTTGGAGCACATATTGGGGGCTAAGTGTTAGTTTCCTTTCTTTGCTTGTAGCAAATTTATAACTTCAAGCTTTCTTTTTAAATTAGAACATCTTATTAATTCAATTATAGACTTATATTAATCACACTTCATAATTGTCATTGTGCTTTACTAATAGTAATAATAAAATTTCTCATATAAATTGATAACAATAATCACTGTTTCAATTACCCTTATATATCTACCCAGCATATTCATTGTTAATGGTTTGGCTATGAAAAATTCACACAAATTGATGATTACCAGCCAAGTTCAAAAGGAAGGTTGTCCTGTCTTCTCAGTTGCCAGATTGGGCTGGGTGCTTAGTCAGTCTCATGGTTCTTAGAGAAGAGTGAGAGCTTTGGTTATGCAGTTAGGTTAAAATTCTTTTTATCTCCCTTCTGCCTATCCTCTGGCAGCCTTTTCTGTTTCATACCCTCTCAAATCAGCTTTCTTTTTTCTTATTGATTTAATTATTTTCTAACTCACTGTTAAAGCAGTTATCATTATTGTAGTTTTTTATGTACCCATCAAAATTCTCATAATTATAAATTTCACAGTGAATATAAAAACTGCAGTTAAATTGATACTAAATATTTGATGAATTGAAATAAAATTTTGCAAATAACACAACTCAAAAATCACATTATTAATTTACTTTTTACAGAACAACATTCCATGATAGTAGGAATAGATTACAGAGCTAGATCTAAATGAATGGTGAAGGGCTCTTAATACTAGGCTAAGGGGATATTTTCTTTTCTATGCAATGGAGAATAATCAGAAGCTTTGGAGGAAGTTTTGTGGCATGCTTAATGGTGTTTGAGAAGATATAATCCTTAACTAAGATTATATCTTAGTTAAGAGGTAGAGAACAGAGGGAAATTAGGTTGATGATCCTGTCTAAGTGGTAAAAAACGGGATGGAAAGAAACTGATAAATGTGAATGGTGCTATGAAAGGGAATTTCATTTATGCACTAATTAATTCAGGTTTCAGAAAAGTTACTGATTCCTTAGTATTACCTTGAGTATTGAGGATATTCCAGTGATCAAGACATGTTCCTTACCTTGATATAGAGTTGTATGGATGTAATATGATGTAAGTGTCTTAGCAAAGGTAAAACAGTGCTGTTATGGGAGCAGATGGAATGAACCCCTAAGCCTACAGCAGGGCTCATAGGTTGGTTTGAATATTTCTTTCGTTAAAACTTTGTTTCAGAACCTGAAGTTTCAAGTTACTTATGTTTTTCAGAGTTATGAGAAAATTTTGTAAGTACTCCTTTAATGCAGTCCTTGAAAAACAAACCAGACCTTTTTGTATTTCTTTACATTTTGTTCATGTTTCTTAGTTGTGAAATATTGGTCCCTGGCCAGCATTCATATGACAGCTTCCCATATGAATGTTAAACAGGCAGCGATGATGCTCTATAATTACAGTGCTTGAAATGATTGGAAATAAATTGGCACTCCAATTATAGATGCGTGAAAGAGACGCCAGTATATCACAGTCAGTCCATTAATTTCTAAAGTGGTTCAGGCCATCTCACTATTTCGGTGACATTCCTTATTCATGGCTGCAATGAATCACTTTGAAATGTGGTGCCTCCAAATTAATAAACTGAAGGACAGTTTTTTTTTTTTTTACCTAAAATATCCCAGGTTATTTTTTCCTAAAGGGGTAAAAAATTGCAGAGAGCCAGGGACATACTATTAATTGCTCTAATTCTATATATAGGCTATGGGAACAACTCGAACAATAGGATTTTGATAGGTTTTATTTTTATCCTTTCTTTTAGAAATAATATGAAAAATCCTCCCTTAAATATATTTGAGCTAAAACCATAAATTTTTTCAAGCTGTCAAAATTGAATTAGGAAAGTAGAATTTTTCAGTGTTTAATTTTTGGTCCTTGACATGGATGTCTAGGTTATAGGTTAGACCTAAACACCTTTCACATAAAAGCAACCTAAAAAATAACCTGTTTCTTAAAATATTTCTTTAATGGTCATATGTTTCTGTATTTTACATATTGGAATTATCAACTACATGTTTTCAAAAGTTTCTTTAGATAACTGATGGACTGCTATCTATGAGTTTCAGTAAAAGATGACATTTATTTTGTTCTGATAACTAACCTCTGTGAATACCATGCCTTCAGGTTACAGCTTTAAGAACCTAGGGACATGCTCAATGCAGCCATTAAAATAAGTAAATCTGTAATTGACCAATGGACACTAAGCTCTTCTACTGCATAATGTATTCTTTAAGGGTAAAAGCTATGCCGTATTAATACATTGTACAGGTACTTAGCATATAGAAAGCATTGAATAAGTATTTATTAAGTGAGTGTTAAATAAATGAATAAATATTTATTAAGTGAGCCAAAATAGGATACAATTACTGATACATTTTAAATACATGTAATAAAGATAAAAGAATATTTTGGAAAAGGTAACATAAAAATTGACTTCATATTGTGTATTTTTTTTTTAAGTTTATTATTTTTTTTGAGAGAAAGAGTGGACACACACGAGTCGGGGAGGGCAGAGAGAGGAGAGAGAAATACCAAGCAAGCTCTGCACTGTCAGCATGAAGCCCAAAGCAGAGCTTGAACTCATGAACCATGAGATCATGACCTGGACTGAAATCAGAAGTTGGGTGCTTAACTGACTGAGCCACCCAGGCATGCCTATGAATTTTATTTTCTGAAATTAATTGTTAATCATGTAAAAATACATGAAAGCATTCTTAAAAAAATAAAATTAGCCAGGTAATGATAATGTCTGCTGATATTATTTATATAAGAGATTGTTTTTCATGGTGAAAATCTATTGTAGAGTTATTTCACTATAGAACTTACTGTAGAATTTTTATAAATCAAAAGTCTTCTGAAGGCATTTGTTCCTTTTTGTTAAGATTGTTACATAAAATTTAAACCTACACATAAGAAAATATATTGTGAACTCCCATATATCTATCAGTCATTTTCAACAGTTATTAATACAAATGAAGCTCTATAACAACTTTTAAAACATAATCATGATATTATTATCACACCTAAAAAAACCTTTTCCTTAAAATCATTATATATAGTCAGTGCTCATCATATTTTTAAGATGCTCATTTTCTCTTCTTTTTAAAGGTGATTGAAACAGGATTTACTTATAAGACAGCTGTTCTGATGGGTTCTTACTCTCCTTTCTTTCTTTTTCCTTTTCTTCTTCCTTCCCTTTCTCTCTTCCTAGCCAACTTTTCTTCTTTCCCTTCACCATCTATTGTGGGGCACATGCCAATATGAGAGAATAAAGGTACCTAAAGATGAAGAGAATACAGATCTATTATATTAAATTCTGGGATCTTTGTTCCTATAGGGGTATCTCCTTCCACTTGTACATCTTCTAGTCACATCTACTCTTAAGATCACAAGCTTGTATTTAACTCATTCCTCTTGTTGGGGGACTTTTACTTCCATTAACCTGTCTATTCTTTTTTGTCTTTGAAGCTTGTCTAAGATGTCAGTTGTTTTAGAAAACCTTTTTTGATTATCCAAAGAAAAGTCATCTGTTTCATTTTCCATACATACTTGCATATTGCATAATTTAATACTTGTGTAAATTGATGTACTGTTATTTGTGTGTCTTCATCTCCATTATTAGACCGAAAAACTATTAGGTGCCACAAGAAAATTTTTCTCCTACTATTTAAACCTGTGTTGGGGTTTACTATCTGTTACCAACGAAAATACTTTTAGCCTGTCTTTGTTCCAAATAATGTGCAGCTTCAAATAAGTATGTACCTAGCACAGTGCCTTGTTTGAGCATACAAGTATTTGTGGAATTGAAATAAATCAGGTGACACAGTTCAAAAATTATATTCAGTTTTTAATCCAAAACTATTGGACACTCTATTAGTGTCTTTTAGAGGATAGCATTTTTCACTTAGGGTTTCTAAGGATAACTTCAGAATAAAAAAAACTGTTTCTTAATGATAATATAGCTAATTTGGCCAAAATGTCCAAAATGAATGAAATAAGCGGTTAAAACTTTTAGTACTGATTAATGACATCAACTTCCACCTTCCATTAGCTGTGACTCTTCCAGATCATTACCTAGCACAGTGCTTATAGTAGGTGTTAAATACATATGAACTATCAAATGGTGAAAAAATAAGAAGAATAAAAATATTGAAAAGACCAGAGAAGTGTAAGGAATGTATGGCTCTTATACAAAACTCCAATTTTTTATGTGAGACAAAACATATGAAGACATCTAACATAAGAAAAGATCTAAATCAACAGGATTGTCTTCTAACAATTACATCTTAAAGAGACCAAGATTGAGGAGGGAAGACTCATGAAGAAGGTTTATGTTCATTAAAGATTCATTCCATGTCAAAGTTTGATGGACTGTGGATTGTATGTGCCATATTTCATAGCCCAAGACCATGTTTCTGACTGGGCAATTTCCTTGGGAAATTTTGATGAGTCTTTTAGATTGTAGCTGAAACAATCATTCAAAGGAGAAACATAAAGGGCCAAAGCCATTTTTTGTTCATCTTTTTCTTTTTTCAAAATAGACCATATATTTATAAAGATAGCATATTGACAAGAAAATTTGAGATGAAGTTCCATCTAATTAGATGCTTAATTAGCTTCCTTATCTTGAGTATTACTGACAGTTAATACTTTTGAGTTCTTATCTAGTACTTTATATCACATCTAATCTTCATTAAGATATTATAAGATAGATACTATTATTATCTTGTTATTGTAGATGAGGAAACTGAATTTTAGAAGAATTAAGGAACTTTCCTAGGAAACAGTTATAAGTAATGAATTTAAGACTATGACACAATCACATCTGAAGTCCATGTCTGATCCTGAGATGTCTAGAGAGGGGCCAGGTCGGAATCACTGATCTCCAAGGTGATCTTTTACCTACATGCTGTGTGTCTTTCAGTTACTTTTAAGTCTTTCTTTGATACTCAGATGAGTTGATGCATATGTTAGGTGTTATGGACTCTCTGCAATCCAGAACTTCAGTTCCCATGATATTAAGAAGGGATCCTGATGAGAACGTAATTGTCCAAGGTTGCTACTTTATTTGATTCAAGAAAATAGATGGGAGACAAATTTTGTGAAGTCAATGGTGGTATCTCATTTTGGATAATGGAAGTAATAAAGAACCTCAGAGAAGTCTTAGGAAATGCCTGAAAAAAAAATCAGTCCAAGATCAAAAAATAAATCAAAAGCATTTTTGAGGTGAGAGAAATGGTACTTTGTTTCAAAGGAGGATGGTTTGGAGGGGATATGGTTGCCATAAACCCTCAACTTGTCTATGTTTATATCTTGGTTTTGGCCAAGGTGATGGCTTTTTCCTTCCGAGCTTCCTGGATGAGAGGATGCTTGCGTGAAGAATGAAGAGCAGGAAGTAATAGGAAGCATTGAATGAAGAGCACGAGGTAATAGTAGAGACAGAGAAATTAATATGAAGAATATAGTGGATAATGAATCAATGTGGGAAGGTGAAAAGAAATACTTACTAGAGATATTTGGAAAGTAACAAGGAGAAAACATATATTTAATGTTTGCCTCTGTGTGGTGCGTTCTAGGTAGTGTGACTGGGATGATGGTAGCACTCTTAACTAAGATAGAAAATATATGGGGGAGGAGGAGTACATTCCTAGAGAAAAATAGAGATTTTAGTTTTCAGCCTATTGAGGCTGAGGCATCTCTGGGCTATCCAGGGGTGATGATGAGCAGATAGTATGATCAAATGCATCAGGAGCTTGGGAAGAGGCCTGTGCTGGTGATTAGGGATCAGGCACTAGGGCGTCATATTTGTGGTAATTAAAACCACCCAAACTAATGAGCTTGCCCAGGGATCATGAGTGGAATGGGAATAGTGATTAGGTTACTCTCACTGAAGTAGATTATATTGAGCCTCAGAGATGACAGTCTTATCTGTTCTGCCATGTAGCTATATACCGTGCCAACTCTAGTGTAAGGTTCTCATTACACATAGAGGAAGACATGTGATAGGAATAGAAAAAAGACATTTATAACTGGTATGTGTACAGAGGAGAGTGACTAGGTCAGTGAAAAAACACTAAATCAAGCTATAGGAGAAATAAAGTGTTGGCTCTTGAACCAGAGAAAATATCTCCAGGGATATAATGACCACCTTTAAGTATTTAAGGGCTGTCACAGGAAAAAGGACTTTACCTGTTTAAGTTTCCCCTGAATGAATTAAAGAAGGCATTTTTAAAATTATTTGTGGTCTTTGAAATTGGGATGAGTGCCTTTTGGGAGGGGATGTTTCCCGGTTCCTGGTTGTTTGGAAATAAGCTACAGAGATGCTGCAGAGGGGATTAAAATTTCAGAAGGGGGTTAAGAACAGAGGATATCCTGTCTAATAAAATTTTGTGATTCTTTGTCAAGGTATGGCCTTTGCTTAATAAATTTCATACTTGGAAAAATATATAATGGCTTCTTTCACTTTGGGAATTAATTTTTAAAAAATATTTTTCTTTAATTTGGGTCAATTTAAGACTCCTATTCCTAAATACAGTTGCTCCTCTCTGACTAAATACTGGTTACCTTTTCTTTCTACCTTATTTGGTCCTGTCCTTGATGATAACAATTCAACAATATTAAAAAATACATTTTTGAGAATTGGCTATCTTCTTTGTTAGTAGTTGGAAAGGTACAGTGGTGAAAATGATACAGTTCATGGAGCCAACAGATTAGTGGGGTATATTTCTAACCATTCTGTGAAATCCCTATCTCAGAATAAGATAATTTAACACGTATATTGAATCAGGCCTGTAGTGACTCAGGGAGCTTGTGTTTTATTTCATCAACTTTCTCTTCTGCTTCCCACCACCCTCCCACCTCCTCTCACTGAGCTGATCTGACTTCTCCGGAGTTGGAGGGAATTGGGAAGGGGGCAGAGGTAGGATGCAGAAAGGTTTACCTGATTTGTATCATTACGGAATTGTATGACAAAGTATGGAATTGTGCTGATGACAGTAGCATTCTGGGTCTACTCTGGAGATAGAAACTACACAGTAGGATCAACAGGGGAAGTTTAACATAAAGAACTATTAAGTATGATAGAGGTGTAACTCTAAGACATATATGGTACCCTATGACTGAGGGAGAGTAGCCAAGAAAGGGCAAAGTAGAAGGGATTCAGGCCTTTTTGCAGGAGGAGGCGTTCAACCTACTAGATAGCAGAGAAGATTCTTGGTTTGGCTAGTCTGTAGCTGTTGGGGAGCTTCTGATAGACAATAGGGAACCTTCCTTGTAGAACTGCAAGCAGGATGCCAGATCAGCAGCTGGGAGCGTGGGCTTGTAGTGGGAGTCGCAGTGCAGATGTAGGTAGGAGGACTTTAGCCCATGTGAGTGAAGTAGAGCTCTGGTTTCCAGGTACAGAATGCTGCAAAAAGGTTTTTGCCTGATGAGGCTTCAATATTGCAGAGAGACTGTGTTGTACATTCATGGGTGGTGCAGTGTTCTATGAGATGACCTCACAGCCATGCTGCCGACTCCTGACTTTTGGTAGAAATTTCAAGGAAAGCCCCTTCGTCTTGCAGTGTCCCTCCAGCATCCTGCAGTGAGAAAGCCTAACATTGTTCTCACTTCAAAGAGAAAACGTTTAAAGGTAATCTGTTGTTTTTCACGGAACATATATTGAAGGATGCATTCGGGGCAAGAGGCAATGAACTGACAACTGACCCAGTGAATGTCACATTGGAAGATGCTAAACACTGATCTTTACTTTTTTCTTGATACATTTTATGTGTTTGTTGGAGAGTCTCACCTGTTGTCTCTTTCTTCTTCATGCTGGTTGTGTAGGACTCCTGTTGGTCCTCTGCCTTTTAGCATTTTACCACTTTGTGATGTCACCTCTCTCCTCCAGCTTCAGTTTGATGAGTCTCCTCTCATCGAATACTTGTGCTCTCCTTTCAGGGGACGTGTAGATCCCCTTAGTGCAGCCCTCTTGTAGCCAACACCTCTCAAGTTCAGACTTTGCAGGTCAGATGTCAATCCCCAGGTTCTTCAAATTCCAGAATACTTGTCTTGTGTCATGAAGGCCTCCTCAGTTTTGAGAATATCTTCCTTTCCCTTCTTGAACCATTCCCACTCCCAACAGCATGCTGATAAATCTCTCCTGACATTTATTGACTTGCTACCATTCTCTTTGATCTTACTATGAAGATTAGCAGAATTGATTTATAATCTCATATCATGTTCTGCATGTGGGGGCTGCCATCTTAGCTGAGAGGTGTGTGTAGACACTTGTCATTCTTCAAATTTTTCTTACCTTTCAAGTCCTAAATAAAAAGGAGATGAAGGGAAAGTCACATTTAACTTGATAAAAGGTTATAATTTCCAATATGCTGTCATTGTCACTGGTTCTCATCTTCATGTCTTTGTAGTTAAAAATCTCAATTTTTATTTTCTTCTCATAGATCTCCAGATGGGGCCCATTGCTTTATCAACTCTAATACCTGCATATTTCCTTCACATTTTTAGGAGTGGTTCTACTTTTTTAACTTATTCATTTATTTAATGTTTTAGAATGTTTTATTTATTTCTGAGAGAGAGAGAGACAGCATGAGCAGGGGAGGGTCAGAGAGAGAGGTAGACACAGAATCTGAAACAGGCTCCAGGCTCTGAGCTGTCAACACAGAGCCCGATGCGAGGCTCAAACCCACAAACCACGAGATCATGACCTGAGCTGAAGTCGAACGCCTAACCAACTGAGCCACCCAGGTGCCCCTACTTTTTTTTTTTTTTTTTAATATATGACACCATAAGTTAGTTTTTTTTTTTTTTTCTTAAACTTTTTCCTTGAAGAAGTCAATCACCACCCAGTTAATTCTCCCAGGGGGGGATAACCTCAGGTACATTAGAGAGCATCATCAATGACAGTGTAGGGTACCTTCTGCCAACCAGTCCAAGCAGATTTACCCCAGCTATCATTTGGGAAAATGTTCTAAGTAAAGATTACATTCAAAGTCTTTAGAACAATTCCCTTACCCTTTCCTTATGTACCTTGTATGTGGGTGAGGGCAAATGCCAAGAGGCTGACTTTATAATGTCTCAGTGTATCCTATCTCATTGCTTTAGGGTATGGGGTACTTAGTATTCTTGAATATTTTTCTACTTTCCAAGTGCCTAGAACAATTCTCAGTTGTTTTCATAATGATAAAATAATGACTGTTGATTTGGAAATTTTTAATAACAAAATTTTATGTCATATTCACGAATTGCTGGATAACCATATTGCTAAGTAGGTTGCAGTACATTTGAATATCAAAGAAGAGCTCTCTGCTCATCACAGAGACAGTTATTTACACTTTACATTCAGCACATGGCTGGTCAGGTTGATGGCGCTGGAGCTGTCTTGCCATCTGTAACTTTACTTAAAGACCTATTTGGAGGCTTATGTTGCAGATCCTATACCACCCACACAGTAGGACCTTGCTGTGTTTGCCAAATTTGCACATAGATTTTATTACATCTTCAACACCAGGGATTAAGAAATGTTGATCATTGCATGCAGGAAAAACTTAAGATTTTATTGAGTGTATGATGAATGCTTTTTGTATTATCTCCCCGTTTAATGCACTGTTCACCTAGAGCAACAGATTTTATTTTCTCTGAAAACTACGTGGTATTTCTCAATCACTATTTGATTGAAAGAGAGGGTAAAACCTTTTATGTTCTTCTTACTTGGGGACACTGAATAGCTAACAAGTTGTAGGAAGATCCAGAAATAGGAAGAAGATACAGGAACAACTAAGACATTGTACAGTGTAGATACAGGCTGACTATAAATGGTAGCTACATATCCAAAATATCTTTTCCTCATAAAAGGCACATGGGAAAGACTCTGGAATTTCAGAAGGGAGGGCTTTATTTTGATTAATTTATCATTGTCCACAGTCTGGCCTGCAGTTTCTTTAATTCCAGTTGTGTGTTCTTGTATGCTTGTATAGTGTTGCCTCTTACTGAACAAATTTACTCCCATTTTCCTCTGTGATACTCATCTTTGTCTTTTAATGCCCGGCTTTGACAGCCCCTCTCTTGTAAGCCCACCCCTGTGCCACAGGTAGAGGCTCATGATATAGTCGTTCACTCTATTCGGAGTGAACAAAACTCCTTTTGTTTTTCTGTTTTTTTAGAACTCAGTATGTTGACCAATTATCTTTCTCTATATCTATCTATCTATCTATCTATCTATCTATCTATCATCATCTATTTTTCATCTATTTCTTACTAACTATGAACTCACATAAGGTAGGACTTATATTCTTGCCCTAGTACTTAGTAGGTACTTAAATAACTGGATAATGAAAGGATTTCTGAGCAATGAAACTGAGTTCTGAATTCTGAAAGGATTTTGAAAGAAAGCTATAGGTTATTATTTTATTTCTTTAGCCTTTGTGGTTTCATTAACCAAACAGTTGGTTCTCGCTGCTGTCAAGCTCTTTGAAGCAGGGACAGGAGATTTCAAAACAGTGCTGTGTACACAGAGCACAGATGCTCCTCAGTAGTTTTTTTTTTTTTTTTTAGCCTAAGTCCTTTCTTTTCAAGGCCACAGACTTTTGCCAAGTTAGGAGGAAGCCAGTAAAACAGGAGGCAAGGCATGTGTCCACTGTGTAGCAGCTTCCCTGATTCATGTGGTCAAAGAAAGCCAAATGTCATGGGTATCTACTGTTTACCAGGCACTCGGCAAAATGTCTACCTAAGTGAATCATATGATGGACCCTGGCCGTGAATGGGGAAATAGTGATGGGAGCAGCATGGAGAGGGGCCTAAGGCAGTGATGCTTGTCGATATCACGATGAGAGGGTGTGAATTTATTTGGATCTCTGTGAGCAGAAGCTGAAGTAAAGTATTCATTCTTTTGCCATTGTATTATTCAGATCCTCTTGCTCTCTGCAAAGACTTTTCTTTCTCTCCATTCCCACTTCTTTTATACCAGCAGCAAGGATTATATTTTTCGATCACACCCCTGCTCTGATGAAAACCTTCAAGGACTTTTCATCACTTTCCTTAGAATGATTTACAAAGCTCTCTATCCTTTAGTCCCTTCTTGCCTCTTGAGTCTCATCTTTTCCACTCTCTGCTTTGTATATTAAATGATATTTTTTATGTCTATTTACACTTGGTCACAAATGCCTTGATTACAGAAACTATATCTCATTCATCCTTTCCTCCTTAGCTATAAGGATAATGTGTTTATATGGTAGAAGTTCAATAAACGTGAGTATGGTCAGGGACCATGCTTATGTGTGTCTATGTCTAGCTCTTAACCACACTTACTAGTATCTTATGAGTGTTCAAACAATTTTGTTTAAGTGACCTGAACTGAAGTGGGACCTTCCACAGTAATAAATAGTTGTTTAATAGTTCTTTTTTCTGAATATGATACTCATCCTCCATTGTAGCAGGTTTCCTCCATTCATCTTCAGTGTGTGATAAATTCACAGTGCTGCTGAGGTAGCGTGCTTAGACCTGATTGTCTTTGCCCCCTCTCCTATTCAGTTCTCTAGATTCACATTGTTTGATATCTAACTATCCCAAACTTGTTTGTGAACTCAACTCAGTTCAATTAAGTTTGATAGCCATATATTCATTAAACACATAATATTAGGTAGAGCCATATAAATTTTCTAATATTTGGCCATTCTTGACTTAAAAATAGTAACTTCATATGGAGGTAAAGAGAATTTGATCTTTATTAAACTTCTTTCTGCTCTGATAATCTGATAAAGGGAGACTGTCATTGATCCTGCTAAACCACTGCAATTAAGATCGGAGGAACTTTTCTAGATTCCACATATTTAAAGAATGAATTATATTCTGCTGTATATATATATGTATATATGTATATGTATACACCATATTTTCTTCATCCATTTGGCCATTGAAAAACATTTAGGCTCTTTCCATAACTTGGTTATTGTGGAAAATACTTCAGTGAACATAGGAGTACAGATATTTCTTTGAGATCTAGATTTCAATTCTTTTGGATATATACCCAGAAGTGGGACTGCTGGATCAAGTGGTAATTTGAAATTTAAAAATTTTTAACTTTTTGAGGAGCCTCCATATTGATTTGTATAGTGGCTATACCCATTTATCTTCCCACCAACCATGTAAAGAAGAAGAAGATTGCTTCTTTGGCAACATTTGTCCTTTGTGTATTTTTTAAAATGTTTATTTATTTATTTTTTGAGAGAGAGAGAGAGAGTACAAGAGAGAGGGAGAGGCAGACAGAGAGAGGGAGACACAGAATCCAAAGCAGGCTCCAGGCTCTGAGCTTTCAGCACAGAACCCAACCGAGGGCTTGAACAAAGAAAATGTGAGATCATGACCTGAGACAAAGTTGGCCACTCACCCGACTGAGCCACCCAGGCACCCCTTGTCCTTTGTCAGTTTTAAAGAGCCATCCTAATAGGTGTGAAGTGATACCACATTGTTTTGATTTTCAGTTTCTTAATGATTAGTGATATTGAAAACCTTTTCATATACCCATTGGCCATTTATTTATTTTCTTTGGAGAAATGCCTATTCAGGTCTTTTGCTTATTATTATTTTTATTTTTTTAAGCTTATTTATTTTGAGGGAGAGAGAGTGCATGCATGTGAGAGAGAGTTGGTGAGGAGCTGAGAGAGGAGAAGAGAGAGAATCCCAAGCAGGTCCCCCTGCTTATTTTGAAATCAGTTTTGTTGTTATGGAGCTGTAGAAGTTGCTTATATATTTTTGAGTTATTAACACCTTATTAGGTATATGGTCTACAGATATTTTCTCCCATTCTGAAGGTTGTGTTTTTATTTTTTTAATTGCTTCTTTTGCCGTGCAGAAGCCTTTTAATTTAATGTAGTCTCGGTTGTTCATTTTTGCTTTTGTTGCTTGTACTTTTGCTGTTAAAAAAATCATTGTTCATTCCAATCTTTAGAAGAGATTTCCCTCTGTTTCTTCAAAGAATTTTATTATTTCAGGTTTTACATTTAAGTAATTAATTCAGTTTGAGTTCATTTTTGTGTATGGTGTGAGGTAAGAGTCCAATTTCATTCTTTTGCAGATGGAAGCAACACCATTTCTTGAAGAGACCATCTTTTCTCCATAATGTATTCTTGGTGTCCTTGTCAAAGATCAATTGACTGTATAAGTGTGGATTTATTTCTGGGCTCTATATTCTATTCCAGTTGTTGTTTTTTAATGTCTTTTGGCTATTACTATACTCCTTTGCCTACTGTAACTTTGTAATGTATTTTGAAATCAGGAAGTGTGGTATCTTCAGGTTTCTTAATGCTGAAAATTGCTTTGACTGAGGTCTTTTGTGGTTCCAAATGAATTTTAGGATTATTTTTTTCTATTTATGTAACAGATTCCATTGGGATTTTGATAAGGATTTTGTCTAAAAATGTAAAAATCATAGCAGCAAGAGAGTAGAATGGAGGTTGCCAGCACCTGAAGGGAGGGGGAAATGGGGAGGTGGGGGAGGTGTTGATAAAGAGGCCAAAGTTTCAGCTATGCAAGGTACGTAAGTCCTTGAAATCTTTACAAATAGGGACTATGATTAACAGTGCTGTATTGTTTGTTTAAAAATACATTAAGATGGTAGATCTTATAGGGATGCCTGGTGCTCAGTCAGTTAACCATCCAGCTCTTGATTTTGGCTCAAGTCATGATCTCAGTTCATGAGTTCAAGCCCTGCATTGGTCTCTGTGCTGACAGTGCAGAGCCTGTTTGGGATTCTCTCTCTTCTTCTCTGCCTGCCCCTCCCCTATTCCTGTGTGCTCTATAAATAAATAAATAAATAAACTTTAAAAAAAAGGAGGGTAGATCTTATATTAAGTTTTCTTACCACAAAAGGAAAAGAAAACATCGGGGCAGTGATAAGTTTATCACATTGATCATGATAATAGTTTCATGGTTATACACTTCTATCCATTTACATGAAATTATACATGTTAAATACAGCTTTCTATATATCAGTCATACCTCGGTAAAGTTTTTTTTTAAAGAAGCCATATGAGAATTATAAATGCCTTATGCACATGCCGTACCTTAGACTTCCTGAGTATATTAACTGCTACAACTGTCCTGTCCCCTGAAGTAAACCTGGAAGTTACACTTAGGGATTTGTTACAAGAACTATTGACTCTCGTTGGAAATGAGGCACCTTAAGCTACTTTGCTTCCTGAAGTGGTAGATAGCTTCCAAATCGATCCCAGTGGTGCTTTACTTTTGGTATTTATGCCCTATGTAATTTCTTCCACTTGAATTTTGGCTAGGCTTAGTGACTCAGCTTTAATAAAAAGAATATAGCAAAAAATAAATGAAATGTTGATTCCAAGATTAGGTTACAAAAGACCCTGGCTTCATTTCTGTTCTAACAGTCTTGCTTTTGTGCTGACAAAAGCCTGGTTGCTATGTTATGAGCTGTTCTCTTATAGAGAGGTCCACATAATCAGAAGCTGAGGGAAGCATCTGGCCAATAGCTGGAAAGGAACTGATGCCCACCGTCCAAAAACCTGTGAGAAACTGAACTCTGCCAACAAACAAACCAATGATCTTATGAGTGAATCTTCCCTAAGTCAAGTCTTGAGATGACTGCATTATGGCGTTATTCTAGCCTTGGAGAAATCCCGAGCCAGAAGACCCAGCGAAATTGCACCCAGGGCTACAGAAACTGTGAGATATAGTGGGAAAAAAGTTTGTTGTTTTAAGCCAGAAAATTTTAGAGGCAATTTGTTATGTACAAATAGATAAGTGATAAGGCTATCTAGTGTGAATTTCATCTCCTTGCATTTGCATAGTCACCTGAGAAGTAGATACCTCCCTGAGGGCTGTGTACACTGATGTGTTGCACCATTATAGGGATTCCTGCTGAAGAGGAATGCTTGATGTTGTCCTGCTGACGATGGTGGTTTCTATTTTGTATTCAACTGATGTCAAAATCTAGCCTATACAAGACTTGTGAGTCAGAATTCAGTTGTACTCTGAAGGTCCCTAATGAGAGTGCAGACATAGTCAAACCTAATATATTCCAGATACTGTGCTAGAAACTGTACATAGAATTGTAGAGACACACTATGACATCTCAAAGAAAATAGACATGGAGGCAAGCAGAAAATGCTTGATGCTTTAATTT
Source organism: Hyaena hyaena (assembly GCF_003009895.1). Taxonomy (NCBI): domain Eukaryota; kingdom Metazoa; phylum Chordata; class Mammalia; order Carnivora; family Hyaenidae; genus Hyaena; species Hyaena hyaena. The sequence continues at coordinate 2,547,774 of NW_024080691.1, forward strand.
ATTCAATGCAGATAGTATCTTATCTTGGTCCTTATAACTTTAGAAGATATCTGGCACATTTATAATCCATAAGTATCACTGGTTCCTACAAGGTAGATATTATAACTGGTTAACAGATTAGAAAACTGAACCTAAAAGAAATTAGTTGATTGGGTCAGTATCACAAACCTAAAAAAGTAGGAGATCTGGTTGAGATCTGGTCCTAAACCTTCTTTAAACTAAAAGTCTGCTCATTTAAATGGCCACCCAGCAAGCACTGTAATATCACGGAGGATAAAGATATCCAGTATATATGATATACGGTAGGTTAGTAGGTTGGAGCGAGTTCTGCAGAAAGAAGAGTTTGGTCTAGAAACGAGACAGTTTGTTGGTTCTATGTTTAATTTGTTGAAGAAATACCAAACTGTTTTCCAGAATGGCTTCACTGTTTCCGAGGGTTTTGATTTCTGCACATCCTTGCTATAAAATATGTTTGAAATAATTTACTGTTGATAATTGCAAAATTATCAAAAGTTTCTGAAATTCATATGAGTTTGTTTCTGCTGCTTTATTTTTGTGGGATGATTCTTCTCATGGTACCTTGTTTTATTCTGGGATCATTTTTTACTGTAAAATGCTTAGTGTCCATAGAAAATTATTTGTGGGCCTTCTTTGAGGCTTAGAATGAATTGCTTTTTTTTTTTTTTAAACGGGTAACATTTAATGCACTTTCAAGTAGATAGTGACAAATGAGATACACAGATCTAGACAAGCAGACATCTCAACCACAGTGAGAAATGATAAGAATTATGGATACACTGAAAATACATGTTGAGTACTGGGATGCTGACTAGATACAGTGGAAGGTGTTAAAGATTTCACAGTGCTTATTCTTGACAGAATTGGTTGGAGAATTACCTCAGAGTTCTCTGAGTGGCAGAAGACAGGACACTTGGCCAGAAAGAAACATGTCTCAGTTTTCTGCAAGGAACTCTTCTTTCATAAATGCAGCCTACCAGTTCCAAAAGTTTAAGAACAATGACATAGTTTGTTTTAAATAAAATTTATAGGAAACTTTTAAAAAAGCTGTTCTGTATTTTCCACACTGAAGGGTAGTTAGTGCTGCACAAAATGTACAATTCTTTCCTACTTAAGTAGGATGTTAAAATTTGCCAATCCTACTGGAAACACTCTCATTTTTGCGCCAGAGTTTCTCATGACCAAGGAGTGGGTCAGCTGAGGATGTAGCACCAACATAGGACTCATAGAGCCACCCTCACAGGCAGATGAGTTACTGGAACCACTTGGGTGAAAGAACCTCTCACACCTGCAATGAGTTCAGGTCAACCTAACTTACATGTGATGCCCATTGAAGAAAAACACAGTAGAGGGAATATAACTGATGTCAAAATAGTACGTGTAAATGGGAGTTTGGTCCACATCTACCAGATATATAGCAGCCATTTTACTTAGGTCAGAGGAGGTCTTAGAAAGAATATTATCTAGCTGCAGACAGACAGGATTCTTGTCACTCCCAAACCTGAGAGCCAATACCTCTGCAGTACTTTTTATTGCTTGGTCTACTTCATTTTCGCTAGTTAGCTTGGGCAATAGGAAGCTCATCTTGACATAATCCAAATATTTTATCTTCACTGTCAGTCTTTATTTGTACAAGTCACCTTCTCTTCCACTTGAAGACTGTCTGCAACCCTGAGCACTTCTCCAAAAGCTGGGATGAGTTGCTTTTATCTTCAGAGTCTTTGAGTTCGTCAATTCCAGGCACCAAGGGCCTTTCTTACCAAGGACCTCTTTTACCTTGCTTCTGCCTGAAGTTTTCAGAACTACAAAGATGGTAAGAATTTTAGCTATAAATAAGTTTGATTTTTATCTATAACCCTAAAGTTTTTGTGGAATTATTTCCACACAGCATCCCCTTTCTCATCCTGACAGCCAAGGCATGTTTCCTTGCCTGGGATTGGGACAGGGTAGGATGGGTTTATTTAGGTCATTCTTACCTAAGTGATTGCCATTTGAGGAACAGATTTTATTGCTCCTGAGCTTTTATTATGGTGCCCTGGGCCCTAGAAGATTCTCAAAATCTAAGTGTTTTACAAATTTGGGAAAATCCCTCAGACTAAGTGGTTTCAGTTCTTTACTCATCTCCTTGGATTCCTGACTGCATAGATTTCAGTAGAATGATTCATAGCCTCTTGTCAGCTCTATATTATTTTAGGAAGATTCTTAACTTATTTTAAACTGAACTTTTATTTATTTGTTTGCAGAAGGCTGATATAAATCCTTGTCCTGTGAAATGTTTTCCATGTCTCTTTCCTCTATAGTTTCTTTTTTCTTGCTCTTTCTGTGCTTCACTTCATGTCATTTCTTCTGATTTAGTTTCCATTGCTCAACTTCTCTCTTTAGATATGTTTGATCAGTTTTTCAGCCTTCCCATTGATTTTAGGGTGTAGGGGTATATAAAAGTACCCTGCTGTATAACCCAAATATGTTGAGTATGTTTTATGAGTTTTGACAGATGTATATTGTTGCATAATAGCACCCCAATTAGGATCTAAAATGTTTCCATACCCCAGAAATTTTAAATTCTTTTGTGCTTCCTCCCAGTCAGTGATCCCCTTCTTTACCAAGCCACACTGTTTCAGTATATATAACTAAAACTTAGTCTTGCCTGTTCTGATCTGAAATTTTATATAGATGGTATCTTATTGAGTACTTATTTTATATCTGGTTACTTAAACAGAACATCATATTTTTCAGATTAATGCACGTTACTGTGTTTATCAGTACCTCAGTCCTTTTTATTTTGAGTACCATTCAGTTGTTTGAAAGTGCAACAATGTATTCATCCATTCACTTGGTAATGGGTACATATCTGGTTTATTTCCAGATCTTTGCTAGTATAATGCTTATGATCTATTTTTTTTTAATGTGGAGCTATGTTGTCATTTTCCTTGGGTTATTACCTAAAAGTAGCATTGCTAGGGCAACTTATTTGAAAATTTATTCATTAAACACTTCACAAATTTTATTTTAAAAAGGACCAGGAGTGCCTGGGTGGTTCAGTCGGTTAAGTGTCTGACTCTTGGTTTCAGCTAAGGTCATGATCTTGAGGTTTGTAAGTTTGAGCCTCACATTGGTCTCTGTGCTGTCAGTGTGGAACGTGCTTAGAATTCTCTCTCTATATATACATACATACATATATATATATATATATATATATATATCTTTTAAAAATATTTTTTAAATTTATTTCTGAGAGAGAGAGAGAGAGAGAGAGACAGTGTGAGCAGGGGAGGGTCAGAGAGAGAGAGGGAGATACAGAATCTGAAACAGGCTCCAGGCTCTGAGCTGGTTGTCAGCACAGAGCCTGACATGGTGCTTGAACTCACAAACTGTGAGATCATGACCTGAGCTGAAGTCGGACACTTAACTGATGAGCCTCCCAGGCACCCCATCTCCCATCTCTCTCTCCATTGTTAAATTTCATATCTGAGATCTTTGGTCATCTAAAGAAATTTATTATTTGTTGCTTCTCCTCAATCATATGGTGGTTTGTTTTCTTTTGTGTTTGTTAATATGTTATCGGTTCAATTTAATCTTAATGTACCCCAAAGGTATAAATTGATGATGCTTTCCTTCAGAGGATTTCATTTGTTTCTACTGAAAACTGCTGGGCTTTGCTGATTTGGTAGCACATTAGGCCTCTTTGAGGAATTAGGCTTAAGGGGGAGGAGTCCCAAGTCAATCCTACACATCTTCATGGGGGCTCAAATAGCTCAATACTAATGTGGGTATTTATCCTCAGACAACTTAGCTTCCATATTATCCTCCAGTCCACAACTCTCAAATCTTGTTTTAGCTCTGTGTTGCTCCTGTTTTTCCTTTTTCTTCCTTCCCCTCCTTTCTTCCTGGTATGTTTGTGATTTATTATGAAGTCTGTTTTAATAGATCCAGGAATTAGTTATATTGTTACAGAAGGGTCCTTCTAAACTGCCATATGGCAGAGGGTGACAGATCAGAGTCTAATCTCTAGGTTGGAAGTGTCACCCCAAGTCATTTAGTCTCAGTTGTTTTTTTTTCTTTGTGAAATGTAGACACAGATAATGCCACTTCCAGATGATGCTGAGAACTGTTGAGGAATTGTTTGTGAACTCAAGTTGCAACCATTGGTTACACAGCAGCTAGTACATAGAAGATATTCAATTATTTCTTGTCAAATGAACCAGTAAGATGAACATAAAGGCTTTACCACCTGTGGACCTAGAGAAAAAAATTGGAGCATGCTTAGTAGTTTTCCTCTCAAGCTGGAGAAAGTCTTGGCAATGCTGTCCCCCTCCCTGTGAAGACATGCTGGGAGCAAACTAGAAATAAAAGGAAAATGTGAAGAAAATGTTGCTTGTGTGTATGGGATTCTACTGGGAATGCTTGAGAAGTGTGGATGGAAGGGATGTGAGAAACTTGTTGACAGGATAAAACACAAGATGGCCAGTGAACTTGAGAACAGCTGCGAAAGGAATGAACACAACAATAACAATCAAAAGTTGCCAGAAGGAGAAAATACTGAAATAGTTATATGCTTTTTTTCATCTCAGGCCCTTATTGTCTGAGAGGCAGCTATATGTGCTATGCACACTCTACTTGACTTACTCTTTCCTCATTAATAAATCACCAATCATTGTATTGTTAGGTAATGTTTGTACAATTTAATTTTCATTAACTTTTTGTTTGTTTGTTTTCAACACTAATACTAGCAGGCTCTCTCTCTCACACACTATTTTAATTAATACCTTAAAACAGAGGTGAAATGAGGATTTTAAATCCTTTTTCAAGTTAATAAAATTGAAGTTACTTTCTCATACTTTTGTCATTTGATTCGCAAGACAAGATTCAGAATCTTCCCAATAGCAATAGATTGTCTACCCTTGACCCCACAGCTCAGATTTCTCAGCAAAAGTCATTGCATAAAACAAATTCTCATTTTTTTTGTATGAATGAATTCTATGATGAATTTTTATGTCTTGTATGCATCTAAAGGGATTGGGCAGGTCTTTAGCATTTGGAGTTTAATTATTGGTATGGTTGCTTTTATAGACTTTTATAGTCTTTTCTCTTTGGTTGACAGATGTTTTCAAGAATCTCCTTTTTACTTTACCTTTTTTATTCGTTTCTGCAATAATAAATCAATGGCAATACAGGGTTCTTTAATCTTAAAGAGGAAAAAATAAGGCAAGTAAAAAGCTGTGTTAATATACAGAATGCATGCCATGAGACCCAGAGATTTCAAAGTTTTAAGATTGGCAGAAGTAACCTCACAGAGGAAAAATAAATTATCTTTTATGTGATTTAGTGTTCATAGGATAAAAACAAACAGTATTTGCTAGTAGCTCACATATTACTGAATATTTTTTGTTGCTGTTTATCCACGTAGAAGGAATGGTGAACAGCTCACTCAAAAGCATCCCTCCAGAAAATATAGCTTGTGTTGGTGAGGTTACTTTTTACTATGTCCTTTGGGAGAGTTTGGACTCATCACGAGCAATGGTGTTGATAGTTCTTTCTTGCCAAATGAAATGAGCTTCAAGGAGGTTACTTGCCGAACTTGGTCCTGTGCTCCTGAAGCCTGTTAAGATGAAGAGTCTGGTACTGGACCTATGCTTGAGACGTCTAAAAGTGAAAGGGAGCTGCATGTCTGACAGTACAGGGAAGGTTGGTAGCTGCATTGTAGAAATACCTGTGCTGTTCTCCTACTAATGATGAGTCAAGGTATGTTTTCTGAGAAACAATGGTGTGTGTGTGTGTGTGTGTGTGTGTGTGTGTGTGTGTGTGTGTGTTGGGGAGATGATATAGAACCTGAACCCATGTTAAAGGGATATTGTCCAATGAATACCCTGGAGGGATGACGGAACATTAACAGAAAATAAGATTATTTGTGAAAATTCCGATGTATATCCGGCAGTTGAAAGGGGGCGTATTTTCAGTGTTAGGAAACTGTAGGAAGAGACTGCACCGATCGGTTCAAGGTCATTCTCCAAGGAATCCATGAAAGCATCCTGTGAGAGAACCAGCTTGAATATATCAAGTCCAGAGAGCCCAGACATAGGCAGACTGGTAAGCTAAGACCTTTCTGCTTTTAAACCTTTCCTACCTCCTGCGTATTCAACCCTGGAGATACGGGAGCAACTTAATAAGTAGGGAAAGAAGATTATAAGCACAGAAGAAGTAGAAAATAAATCACATTAGTTTAAAGGGGGACTAAGCTGAGAGAGGGCAGGGATTTCAACACTAAGTGAAATCTAGATTTGTTTATCTTGTTCTTACATCTGACTGGACATAGAACTAATTAAGTGATGGCTGCTTTGTGATTTAGAAACAGCAGCTTGAGGAGCAGTTATGAAATAGGCCCACAGAGGATGTCTGAATGGGAAGTAGAGAAGAAAAGGATAATGCTTTTTTTTCCCCTTCAGATTGTATTCCATAAGCTCAGGTTGTTCAGAATTCATATAATTTGTGTATGCTTGCATTATTGCAATTTTATTTCCAAAAATAAATTTTATTGGCCAAAATGTCTAATAATAACCACAATTAGTGTATTATCAGTAAGAAATCATTGCTACAATCTATTATGAAACTCACTACCACATCTATGTTATAGATGACTACCATGCCATGAGCAACAAATTATTTATAGCCTGCTAGATCTAACCTTTTCACATGCCATGTAGTATGGAAAATAATGCTTTAATTTTAAATTTTTAAAAAATTTATAAAATGTGGATGATTGTAAAAATAGGACCTCTGTTAGAAGAAATTGAAGCTTGAATCATTCTGGTGGGTAGCCTCCTAGATATGTAATCTCTTATATCTAGAGCCATTTTTTGGCTACATGCTCTTTAGGTAACTACAGAAGTATCAACTCAGATGATACATATTGGCTGGCAGAGAGTGTTTAAAATGGCAACAAGTATTTCTAGTTAGGCAGCTGGGATTCTTGGTGTGAGGGGGTTTAAAGAACTCCGAGTGAAGTTGGCTTCTTCTCATGGCAAGAATAAAGTGGCAAGAGGTAGGTAAGCTATCGGTTCTAAATCAAGTGGAGGAATTAGAATTCCTAATCACAGTCAGAAGTCCAGGTTGACATTCAGATAATTGCAGTCACTCCACCTGTACTAGAGGTTGAGAGTAAAGTAGCAAAAGTAATACAGAAACCACCCTCTGTATTTGGGGAATTAAGATTTCATCTCTACCATGTTGCCAATATTGCATTAGTCGAACGAAGTCTCTAATAACGTTGAGGTGGAAAAAGCCAGTGGTCTTGTTACTAGTCTTACTTTTGAATTTGATACATTTTATACTTTCTTCCTTCTTGAAATACTTGATTCTCTATCCTTCATAGGTAGATCATTCTGAGCATTCCTAGCTCAATGATTACTCCCCAATCTCCTTCACTGTATTTAGGAATGGCTTATATTAGGATTTTGTATATTGAAATGGCATAGGTCTCCATCTGCGTACTTATTTACTTCCCTGCCCAAACACATTATCTAGGAGATTTTAACCATCTCATGTTTTAACATCATGAATTTGCTGACAAAAAATCGTAATGTATAATATTATCCTTGACTTTTCTTTGAATTACATGGTCCTATTTAACAGTTTACTCAATGTTCCACCTGGATGATTTTTGCCTTCAAATCTGCTATTTTCCTGGTCTCTCTTTTTCAATGAATGGTAACCCCAATCTTAGTTTTAGGATAGAACTAAACTAAAATGCAAGATCATTCTGGAAACCTCTCTTCCTTTGGAATTCTACATCTGTTATGGGCTAAATTGTAGCCCTACAAAATTCATATGTTGAAGCAGTACCTCAGAATATGCCTGTACTTGGTAATAAGACCTTATTTAAAGAGGTACTTAAGGTAAAATGAGGTCATGAGTATGGGTCCTGATTCAATTTGACTGTTGTTCTTATAAGAAAAGGAAATTAGGACACAGATAAACACAGTAGAACGACTCTGTAAAGGTAGAAGGAGAAGAAGATAGCCATTTTCAAGCCAAGGAGAGAAGCCTCTGAAGAAACTAGTCTTGCCAGCACCTTGATCTTGGATTTTCAGCCCCCAGAACTGTGAAACAATGAATTTCTGTTGTTTAATCTCCCAGTCTGTGGTGTTCTGTTATGGCAGCCCTAGCAGACTAGTACAACCTCTAATCCATTCATCATTGCTCTTATTTCTGATTTAAAACATATATCCCAAATCTTATCATTTGCCATCACCTCCTGTGTTTCTCTCACAGTGGAAGTCATCACAACTTTTATTTGGTTGCCTTAATATCTTCTCAACTGCAACCCCTATTTTCATTTGTCCTCTTTTCAGTTATTTCTATCAAGCTGCCACAGTAGTTCACCTAGGCTCAAAACATCCTGTAGCTTCCCGGGATAAAATTTAAAAAATCGTACTCTGGATTATAAGACCTTGCATGATTTGTTCCCACTCCCTTCCACCCCCTCCCAGGTACCTTCTCTCATTATCTTTTACCACTCTCCCCTTGACTTCCTCTGTCTCCTTGTTTTTTGAGTACTCCAAGCTTGCTTTTATCTCAGGAACTATGTATTACTATTCCCTCTGGAGATACATGGAGTTTTCTCTCATACTTCCTGCAAGTCTTTGCTCAAATGTGGACTCATCAAAGGGAAGTTCTTGGTTATACAGTATAAAATGGCTTTCCTCTCCTAGTCAACCTCAGTGTCCTTGCATGCTTTACTTTCCTTGGTAACACTTATGAAATTCAGTATTTATTACCTATAATCCGTCCTTCTAGAATGTAAATTCTAACATTAACTAGAATTTTGTTTTTTAACTTCTTCATTGCCAGTACATATCATGGTACCTGGGACAACGCTCAAGAGATATTTACTGATTACTGAGTTACCATCCATGGATGTGTTCCCTGTAAGATTGGCTCAGGAAGGGGGCAGAGCTGAATGTTGAGAACACTGAGATTTGTACTTGGGAAGAACTGTCAAAAACATTGAATTGAAGACTCTGTTTTGATAGGTTCAACAAACTGAACAGTTCAAAGTGGTTATGTAAATAACTGTTTGCTTGCCCCAACCAATGCCTACAGAAGGCCACTAAGAACGCAGTACTCTTGGGGTGCCTGAGTGCCTCAGTTGATTAAACATCTGACTTCAGCTCAAGTCATGATCTCGCAGTCTGTGTGTTTGAGCCCCATGTCAGACTCTGTTCTTTTTTTTTTTTTTTTAATGTTTTTATTTATTTCTAGGAGAGAGAGAGACAGCGTGAGCAGGGGAGGGTCAGAGAGAGAGGGAGTCACAGTCTCCGAAACAAGCTCCAGGCTCTGAGCTGGCAGTCAGCACAGAGCCCGACATGGGGCTCGAACCCACGAACCACGAGATCATGACTTGAGCCGAAGTCGGACGCCCAACTGACTAAGCCACCCAGGCGCCCCTGTCAGACTCTATTCTGTCAGCTCAGAGCCTGGAGCCTGCTTCATATTCTGTCTCCCTCTTTCTCTGCCCCTCCCCCACTTGTGCTCTATCTCTCTCAAAAACAAACATTGAAAAAAAAATTTAATGAAGTACTTTTGGTTGAGTTGCAAAAGACAGTAAGTTTTATATGGATTGTTCTAGAATCTCTACCTATATATTTCTTTTTCCCTTTTGTTTATTAAACTTATTTATTTTTTTCTTCTTTGCATTTCAGTACAGTGAAATTTGATCTGTGAGACCATAGAAAACATAACAGGGGTCAATGCATGGAGGTTTGTGGAAAAAACTCTGTCCCAGCTTTATAAAATGCTCTCTAGAAGTCCAGAGATAGCTAGCCTGTATTCGCAGGTGGTATATTCTCTGTCAGTTTTAATATTATAGTTGGAAGAACACTGGTGTGAGTGTTGCAAAGGGACAAATGCGCTGGATTTCAAATTTAGGTGTCTTTAGGTTAACTGATTCTCATACCAGGCTTGAAAGGGGCAGAGGAACAGAGCAGATACAAAAAACAATATATCTATTAGTATCGATGGAAGACAAGATAGTCTTATAGCACAAAAATAAATTTCTCCCTTAGTAGATCACAAACCAGTCAAGGACAGTGACTAAATAATTGAACAATAATGGTGATTGTGACATCAATGCTGATGAAATCAGTGATAAGTTTTTTTTTAAACATATTTTTATTGATTCTTAAAAGTTATGACTATACATTATCTATTCTTAAAAATTAGAAAATGTGAATTAAAATTCAGGTGACTCACAGATAGCCAGAATTGGCCTTTGGGTACCATAGGTGTTTTTCCCATGCAGAAAAGAATTTCCCTCCCCTTTCCCTCCCCTCCCCTCCCTTGCTCTCTCTTCCTTTCTTTTTTGTAATTAAGAAATCAGACAGATGTTGATTCAAATTGTGGCTTCAAATATGGTAACTATGTGAGAAATGTCAAGTTATTTAATTCCTATGAATCTAAGATTCACTATTTATAAAAGGTGGCTAATAATAGTACATATTCCAACTTACTCGTGAGTACTGAGAATTAGTTGTGGCAAGATAAATAAAGCATTTAGCTTAGAGTTTCACTCATAGCAACTGCTCAATGTAACTTAGCATAGGCAATGCATATCATAAGAGTGTTAATAAATATAATAATTGTTACTTTGTGTTTGTAGTTGCTGTCCTCACAAGGAACAGATATAAAGGATGTGAGTCTATTACTTCATGTTGCAAATGGTTGGCCTGCCTGGCCCGTAAGAGTAAGCCAGCCTTAGTGGGCTCTGTGTTCCTATCTCAGACTGTACTTTGATTTGCCACATAAATTAAAGGCCAACATAGTGCGAGAGCAGCCCTGATATAATAAACTGGGAAATCTGCACAGCCTGCAGGGGTGGCTTGTGTCCTCATTATCGGAGAAGAAAATGTATTCAGCATCATCCAGGCCCTTTTGTGCTCACATTTCCATATTGATTAAACCTTACCATTCCTGACTTCCTCAAATTGCTCTCTCATGTCTCATCTCCTTGTTGCCTTGCCATCTGTTTAATGTGTCTCTTGCTGGCCTGATGATCTAGCCTTCATTTTTCTTTGCATGTATTCCACAATAAATCAAGTAAAAATAAAAATGATAAATGAGCATCTATTGAGTGCCTACTATATTCCTGATACTTTGCATAATGTTATCTAATTCACAGTAACCCTATTGAATGGGTATTACATCTATTCCTACTTGACAAATGAGGAAACAGTCCCCTGACCATAACACTACAAATAGGAAGAACTAGGGTTCGAACTACATGACTACTGCTCTTATCACCAGTCTACTCTTCCTGGTGCTTGTAGGCAATACCATGTGTTAAGTGATGTGGAACAAGCTGCATGAAGTGAAGCAAGGCTCCTGCTCACAGACAGCTTACAATTTAGATCAGGATTCAAAAAGGCAGAGGCTTACAGCATCCTGATAGGTAATGGAAATAAATGCAACTGTCCATGCAAAGGTAATAATAGGTGGTGGGAAGTAGGATAAGAAGGAAAATCCCTTTTTCTTTTCAAAAGTGAAGTTGCTACTTGATAGCCATGGGGGAAGCTATTTCCTATTCCTCAGTGTTGCCTTCTGAATTTGAAAAAGAAACAAACATGGGACTTTTGTGTATTATCTTCTTGTTTTTAGACATCGGAAAATAAGACAATAATAATAGCAGCAAAGCAATATATGGACCTATAGAATGAGTAGAGCCCATTATCCTTTCCAAGAGATGTCTGGCAAACTGATCTTTTTTCTAGTTCTGTAGAACTGTGTTGTGGAAAATGTGAACTATATTGTTTAGTCCATATTGATATTGTGAATTGCAGTTCTTTGAGATTGATGGGTGCTTCAGGCCAAGATGAGTTGGTACTTGGCACATATGCCTATTAGGTAAAAGGTGACTGCTATGCTTCCAAGAGTTCTTAATGTGATTCTTGCTCATATAGATATTGTCATCTATATTGCAACGGTGAGGCTTTGCAAACCTGCATATGTCTTTCCATGTTGGAGACTCTGGCTATTTTTTTCTACTAGGTATCCCGACTAAGATGATTTTATTTTATATAAATCATATAGCAAATCATGTTTGATTTACCTCTACTTTTTTATATCAGGTATTTCTGCAGTTTTTAGCTATTATTGGCATTTGTCAAGAGTGGTTGTGTTGGATTAAAAAAAAATACACCTATGCACTTTAATCTGCATAATGATGAGTAAAGACCTCTGGTCTAGGTCCTAAAATAAACATGTCCATTAGACATGAAAATTTACAGTCTAGATGTACACACACACAAATCCAAATAACCAAAAACAAAGCAAAAAACACAGAAGAGAGAAAATTGGATTCAAGAGTCCTATGGGAAGGTTAATTGCAGAGTCTGAGAGGAGCAGTATGGTCTGGGCCTCAAAGTATGGAAGCATTTTGATGGGTAGGACATAGAAGACCATTCCAAGTATAGAGGAAACACAGTGATAAAGAAGGTTTCAGAGTAGGAACTAATTGAGAAAATTTGTTCGAGGGAACAAAAATTAAAGCAGTCTGAACATGTGAAATTTCCTAGAAAGGATTACTGAATTATGAGTCAAGAACTTCAGATTATGCTCAGTAAAGGTGAGAAGGACATTGGTTATTTTCTAAGAAACCTTTGAGTCTGTGAATATTTCTGTTCTTTTGACAAGCATATAACAAAGTTCAGGCACTAGATAGATTAAGATGAATTACCAACCCACTTCTTGCCTTCATGATGTTTCCTTTTTAATGGATGAGATCAGCATGGGTCACAAAAGCATGCAAATAAACATAGTTTCAAATGGTGTTAAATAACATAAGGGTGTGTAAAAACAGGAGGATATAAAAGGATCTTTGGAAACAGAAATGGATTCTTGGAGGTGATTCTTTGACGTGTGAGATAAGGTTTGAAAGGAGAATAAAGTTAAACAGGAGAAGGGGCAGACAAAACAGCATGTATGAATGAATGGCCTGAGGAGAAAGAAGCATGGTGTTTGAGAGAGAAAGACCAGTGTGGTCAGAGCACAGAGAGACAGGAATGAAGCTTGGCTGAGGTAGAAAGTCTCTAAAAGATTCTTCAAAAGAAATGGAAAACTGGGGCCGCCTGGGTGGCTTAGTCGGTTAAGCGTCTGACTTTCGCTTGGGTCATGATCTCGCGGTTCGTGGGTTCAAGCCCCGCGTCGGGCTCTGTGCTGACTGCCAGCTCAGAGCCTGGAGCCTATTTCCGAGTCTGTGACTCCCTCTCTCTCTGACCCTCCCCTGCTCACACTGTCACTCTCTCTCTCTCTCCTAGAGATAAATAAAAAATATTAAAAAAAAATGGAAAACTATTAAATGGTTTCGAAGGAGAAGATGACATGATTACATCTGAATTTCCAAGAGACAGCTAGTCAGAGGACCTAGCGATACTTGACTCCTTCAACCTAGCCAACCTCTTTTTCCTCTGGAACTGCCATAGAAATCATAATCCCAACACAGACAAAGGAAAGCAAAGTGACTTTTAGTTAGATTTAGGAACATATTCCACATCTCTTTTGTGGCACTTCAATATTCTCTCAGCCACACGTCTTACTCTAGGAATGCTTTGGAGACTGATATCTTGAGGTTTTTGACGAGACACTACAGTGGGGCAGTGGCTTGGCTCAGGCCTGTACCTTCTATTCACTTCTTTCTCTGATACTATAGGATCTCTTCTGCATCAATGTGCAAACTGAAAGTGTGGGGCTACCTTGACCAAGGTAGGCATAGGCAATTTTAGTCTACCAGGGCAGACAATTTTGAAATACTTTTCCAAGGAAAGATTTTTGTTTATTTATTTATGTAGTTGCTTCCCACCCACCCCCAGCTTTATTGAAGTATTATCAACAAATAAATATAGTATATATTTGGGTTGTACAGTGTAATTTTTAAAGGTGTACAATATGATATTTTAATATATGCATACATTGTGAAACAAATACCACAGTCAAGTCATCTCACATAGTTACCACTATTTTTGTGATGACAGCTCTTAAGATCTACTCTCCGGAAGATTTCAAATATTATTAATAGTAGTCACCAATACCTTCATTAAATCTCTTAGAACTTATTCATCTTACAACTGAAAGTTTATATCCTTTGACCAACATTTCTGCATTTCCCTGTCTCCCTTCTCCCAGCCTTTAACAACTGCCATTATACCTTGGTTCTATGAGTTTGACTTTTTTAGATTCTACATATAACTGAGATCACACAGTAGTTGTCTTTCTGTGTTGGCTTGTTTCAGTTTGTGTAATGTCTTCCAGTTTCATCCATTTTCTCACAATTGGCAAGACTTCTTCTTTTTTAAGAGTGATTAATATTCCATTTCATTTATATGCATCTCACATTTTTCTTACTCATTCATCCATCAAGGGACATTTAAGTTTCCTTATCTTGGCTACTGTGAATAATGCTGCATTGAACATGGGGGTGCATATATCTCTTTTAGATCCTAATTTTGTTTCATTTGAATATATGCCTAGAAGTACAGTTGCTGGATTTTATGGTAGTTTTATTTTTAATTTTTTGAAGAACCTCCGTAGTGTTTTCCACAATGACTACACTAATTTACATTCCCACCAATAGTGCACAATAGTTCTGAGAAATTCCATGAGGATCCCTATAGGAGCCTTAGAAAGGCCCTGGTGGTGACCATCTGGTACATATTTCTGTGTTGTCCTTAACTTTTTCTGTCCCCGTCCTTTATCTTCTTTGGGATCACATTCCCAAATAAACTACAAGCATGTATGTTTTGGTCTCAGGCTCTGCTTTAAAAAAGATTTTTTTTTAATGTTTTTGAGAGAGAGAGAGAGCACAAGCAGGGGAGGGGCAGAGAGAGAGAGAGAGAGGGAGAGAGAGAGAGAGAGAGGGAGGGAGAGAGAGAGAGAGAGAGAGATACAGAATCCAAAGCAGGCCCCAGGCTCTGAGCTGTCAGTACAGAGCCCAATGCAAGACTTGAACTCACAAACCATTAGATCATGACCTGAGTCAAAGTCAGTTGCATACCTGACTGAGCTATGCAGGTGCCCCTCAGGCTGTGCTTTTGAAGAGAACTCCAGCTAAGACTAAAGCTGTGTCATGACTTCTGATTCAGAAATTGAATAATCTAGCAAATAACTTTGAGCTTTCTGCCTAGTTTAACACCTCCTTTATTCAAAGATGGACATACTTTCTTCTGACATGTATCAGCCAAGGGTGATCACACATGAGGTTTTGTACTGCTGCTGAATCAGACTTTTCCATTTAGACTATATTCTTTGGCCATAATGGAATGAAATAAAAAACTCAGCCCACAGCTTAAATGAAAATACATCTGTAAACAGCTGAAGATTTAAAAATACATTTCTACATTAACCTGAAGTCAAGGAAGAATTCCTGAATAAATTGGAAAATGTTTACAACTGAATATTAACAAAAATAGTATATGTCAAAATTTATGGATACAATCAAAATATTATTTAGAAGAAAAAATTTAGCCATAAATACTCATATTAGCTAGCAAGAAAAACTGAAAAATTTTAGCAAGCATTCAATTTAAAATATTTAAAAATGCATAACAGATTAAACCCATAGAAAAGTAATAAAAACAAAAGCAAATGTTAGTATGATAAAAAGCAAAAGTAAACTAAAGAGGATAAGCAGAGCCAAAAATTTGTTCTTTCAAAACATTTTTAAAAATACACAAACCTATGGTAAAAAATTAATCTTGAGAAATACACCATTGGATAGAGAGTATGCATGTCTTCAGGTTGAGTGGATACTGACAGTTTCTCAATTCACTGTATCCTCAGAATGTGAAGCCATCTTACTTTTCAACAACCTCTCCAAAAACATTATATCAACAAAATCAACCTGATTTACTATTATTAGTATAGGTTTTAGTGGCAAGTCGACCTGAGCTCAGACCCTGGCTTTGCATTTATGAACTCTGGGATTGCTTTAGTCTTTGTCCCTTTCTGAGCCTCAGTTTCCTCACTCGAAAAATGAAATATTTGTCTAACCTAAAGATTATTAGAGTATTAAAACAAGATATCCATTTAAGGGTATAATATAGTTCTTCTTGCATTTTAATTAATAAAGGGAGCTCTTGTTTTATGCCGATGCCCATGTTTTAGTCTTCACACTAGATTAACATTCTCCTTCAGCCCAAGGGTTATGTCTTATTCATTTTTTAAATCTATAAATATGAACCTTAGTGTCTTATATAGAAAATTCTCAATAAATATTTAAGAAATAAATGAATGTATAAATGACATTTTTAATACATAAAGATTCATACAGTTGGTGCCATTTTAATATGTAGACCAATATGATAGGTAGGTTTACCCTTGGGTTTTACTACATTATCCTGTGTAATCCTATTGCCAGAAACTGCAGCTAAACCATACGAAACTGGCCATTTTTGCAGATAAAAAGGTTTAAAATCAGCAACTTCATATGGCTCAACCTAATGGCCTAGAGTATTTATCTACAGCTGTTCTTTCTTGGTTTATATTAATTTTTATTTTCATGCTCTCTAGGCAACATCTGCTTAGAGGCTTCCTTTAATTTTTAAGAATTTTACAATTCTTAGAGAAGTTAGCTTCATAAGTCTTTCACCATAGATGAAGGAATTCTTCTAGGCTTACATTCTGTAAACTAGCATACTGTTGAAGTAAGAACCAAAGATTTGAATCAGAATGGGTCTTCAGCTCTAGTGTAGATGTGCAGTGAGGTTATACAAATTAGTTCACCTTTCTGAGTTTTATTTTCCTCATCTCAAAATGAAAGGAATTAATCTGGAAAGTCTATTCCTGAATTTTCTTCCAATTATGAATTTCTTTAAGCCTAAACATGAAGCATTGATACTTGTACAGATTCTTTATTGAGCCTATTATTAACCAAACCCTGTTTAAGGTACTGGTGATACATGTATGACTATGTCAATGATTTGGTGTGCAGCTAAGTATGTAATAGAATGGTATAATTAAAGGAGGTATGGATAGAGTAAGAAATCCATCTTTATGATTTACATGCTGAATTCCCATAAGAAAAGTATTAAATACCTCTTTATTCTCCTACCCTTTAAAATGAGAATGACAATAATAGTTGTCTTAGGTATACCAGAGTATTATAATGAGTATCAAAGTTGTTAATGCTTGTAAGAGGTTTTCAAAAGGCCTAAAATAGGAGCTTGCAGGTTTATTTATATCACAGGTCAGTGAAAGATAAACAAAAATTTAGGAGATTACATGATATTAATGGTTTACTTACTTTTAGACATATATTGAATTTCATAATAGTTTTAGATTTATAAAAAATTATGAATATATTACAGAAAGTTCCCATGATCTTCCACAGCCATTTATTATAAACATCTTACATTAGAATGGCACATTTGTTAGACTTAATCAGCATTGATAAATTATTATTAACTAAAAACTTCCATACTTTATTTAGATTTCCTTAGTTTTAATTTAATGTCCTTTTTATGTCCCTGGATCCCATTCAGGAAACCATATTACATTTTGTGATCCTATCTTTCTAGGCTCCTCTTGATTGTGACGGTTTCTTAGACTTTGCTTGTTTTTGATAACATTGACAGTTTTGAGGTTTGCTTGTATTTTCTTGCATATCCATCAGTTGAAATTAACTGATTTTTTTCTTCATAATTAGACCGAGCAACCTTTTCAGTTGATTCCTGTGTTCCTTTGACTTACACATACACTCATGCAGGTGGGGTTTTTGTTTTTGTTGTGAGCACTTGCTAACTTCTGGCATTACAAGATGTTCTAGGTTCACCTTGTGTATTTCCTGCCCCAGCTCTAGAACCAGCAATTTCTCTAGGGATCACTGGTTTCTTTTATTAGAGACTGGTATTACAGAGCAAGATCTGGCTTTTAAGTGTACTTCTGCTATTGAGGTGCCGTTACTTCTAGCCCTCTTAACTGACCTAGCAAGGGAATATGTGTGCCTATTAATACACTATATGTGTATATAATAATTTATATATGTATCTATAAATATTCATATACAAAACCATGTGTATCTATATGAACCCATGGAGTTCCTACTCATGTCTGTGAATCTAATCTATTACTACATGGATCATTCTAGCCTCTTTCCTTGTTTATCTGTAAATTCCCTCTCCTGCAGTAAAGAACCTGGCTATCACCATTTGCCATCTATTTACTGTTCAATTCAGAATTGTTGATCCATTCCTGTAGGATCCACTAGAGTGTAGTTTCTTTTAACTTTAGTTTTACAGAGTCCAACATTTCTGAAGTGACTTAAGTCAGCACTTTCCCCACCCCACCCCTGAAACCCCTTCAGTGATGTTATTTCATATTTCATACATATATTTCATACATATAGAATGTATACATTATTGCATTCTATCCTGAGATCCCTTGACCTCCTAAATGATTTTAAAAAATTTTTCATTCATTAAGGTCCACTTTTTGTGCTACATGTTCAATAAACATAAATGCATAAACGTGTAGTGTCCTGTATCCTAGATTGCAGTATCAAACAGAATATGTCTAGTACTATAAAAACCACACTGTGCTGTTTGAATTTAACCTTCCCACCCCTCTTCCAGAATTCCTGGCAACCACGGATCTTTTT
Source organism: Hyaena hyaena (assembly GCF_003009895.1). Taxonomy (NCBI): domain Eukaryota; kingdom Metazoa; phylum Chordata; class Mammalia; order Carnivora; family Hyaenidae; genus Hyaena; species Hyaena hyaena. Next base: position 2,566,432 of record NW_024080691.1, read on the forward strand.
AATTTCTTGACAATTTGTCTTTCCTGGAATGCCTTACAAATGAAGTATTCTAGTATGTAGCTTTTTAGTATATTGGCATCATTTACTTAGCAATATGCACTTATGTCTCCTCCATGTCTTTTGTGGCTTGGTAGCTCATCTCTCTCTCTCTCTCTCTGTCTCTTTCTCTCTGTCTCTTTCTTTCATGAATAAAATTGAATTGTGTAGATGTGCTACAGTTTGCTTATTCATTTACCTATTGAAAGGCATCTTGATTGTTTCCATTTTATTTTAGCTATCATAGATAAAACAGCAATAAAGATTGCATGTTGGATTTTGTGTGGACATAATTTTCAAATCAGGTAGATAAATATGTAGGAACATGATAGCTGGACCATCGTGGGCAACTCTGTTTAGCTTTGTAAAAAAAAAAAATTAGAAAAATATTTTTCAAAGTGGCTGAACTATTTTGAATTCCAGTAATGCATGAGATGTATAACTGCTCTGCATCCTCACCAGCAGTTTGTATTGTCATTTTAAAACAATTAGCCATTCTAATTGGTTCAGAGTGGTATCTAATTGTTGGTTTATATTGCAATTCCTTAAGGACAACTGATGTTCAGAATCTTTTCACATGTTTGTTTTGTATCTGTCTATATTCTTTACTGAGATGTCTATTCAAGTCATTTGCCCGTTTTAAAATGGGTTGTTTGCTTACTTATTGCTGTGTTTTAAAGGCTCTTTGTATATCTGTATATCAGTTTTTTTTAAATAAGATATGCATTTTGCAAACATTTTCTTATTTTTGGTTTGTCTTTTGACTTTAACAGTGTATTTTACAAAGAATTCTAAAATTTTAACAAATCGCAATTTAGTAATTTTTTTTTTCACGGATCGTGCAGTTAGACTGCTAAACCCAAGATCATCTAGATTTTTTCCTATGTTTTTTTTTTTTCTATAAGCTTTATAGTTTTGAGTTTTATTTATAAGCCCCAAATCCATTTTAAATTACTTTTGGTGAAAGGTATAAAGTTTGTATAGGCACGTGTGGTTTTATTGTTTTTGTAAGATTCTGTTTTTTTGCTTCTTGGACCTCCAGTTGTTTTAGGACAATTTATTGAAAAGACTAATTTTATTGAATTACCTTTGCTTCTTTATGAAAGATCATTTGATTTTTATTTGTGTGGGTCTATTTCTGATCTTTCTGTTCTTTTTCATTGATATATATATTTCTTCTTTCATCAACATCATTCTGTTCAGATTACTGTAGTTTTATATAGTAAGTCTTGAAAGCAGAGTGTGAGTACTTCTTCACAAGAATAAATTTATTTTTCTTCAGTATGTGTTGATTATTCTAGCTGTCTTGCTTTTACATATAAACTTTAGAATTAGTTGATCTATATCTACAGAATAGGTTTCTGGAATTTTTAACGAGATTATATTGCCTCTGTAGATCATGTTGGGAAGATCTTTTAATAGTCATTTAATAGTATCAGGTTCCCATCTGTGAACATAGAATATTTCTCCATGTATGTAGGTTTTTTAAAAAGCCTCTTCATAGTTTTTTAGTTTTTGCCATGTAGATGTGTACATATTTTATTAGATTTCTATCCAGGTATTTTCACTTTTTTGATGATATTGTATTCTTTTTTAAACAAGAAATTAATCTCATTTACAATTGCACCTAAAACCATAAGATACTTAGGAATAAACCTAACCAAAGAGGCAAGAGATCTGCACTCTGAAAATTATAAAACACTGATGAAAGTACTTGAAAATTACACAAATAAATGGAAAATCATTCCATGTTCATGGATTGGAAGAACAAATACTATTAAAATGTCTACATTACCCAAAGCAATCTACACATTGAAAGCAATCCTTGTCCAGATGCTAATAGCATTTTCCACAAAGCCAGAATGAGTAGTCCTAAAATTTGTATGCAAACACAAAAGACCCTGAATAGCTAAAGCAACCTTGAAAAAGAAAATCAAAACTGGAGGCATTACAGTTACAGACTTAAGTTACATGGTAAGGTGTAGTGATGAAGACATTATGGTACTGGCACAAAAATAAATTTCACATTCTATTTGTTCATTACTGGTATATAGAAAGTCAGTTGAGACTTATTTATATTAACATTGTCTCTATAAACTTGCTGTTCTTGCTTCTTAGTTCTGGTAAATTTTGTTGTTGTTAGTTCCTTAGGATTTTGTCATCTGTGAACAAAGACAATTTTGTTTCTTCCCAATTTTGTACATATTTAATTTCTTCCTTGTCTTCTTATTGCACTACTTAGGACTTCTGGTACAGTGCTGACTAGAAATGATGAGGGAATACAACCTTGTCTTCTTCCTGTTTTTAAGGGAAAATGCCCATTTTCTCACCATTAGATATGTTAGCTGTTGGGTTTTTGTAGATGTTCTATATCAAGTGAAGAAATTCCTTTCTATTCCTAGTTTGAGGGTTTTTTTTTTTTTTTAAAAATCAACAATGGGTAATGGAATTTTGCCAAAATTTTTTATGCACTGATTGATATGATTATATGGTATTTTTATTGTTGTTTTTGGCCTATTGAGAGAGCGGTTATAATTGATCAGTTTTTGAATTTGGAGTCAGTTTTGCATTCTGGAATAAATCCTACTTGTTCATAATGTGTATCCTTTTATACATTGTTATAATTGATTTGCTAATATTTGGTTGAGGATTTTCACATCTATGTTCATAGGAGGATAGCAGTTTGTAGTTTTCGTGTTTTCAATATCTTTAATTTTTTTTAAGGTTTGTTTTATTTCTGAGGGAGAAAGACTCATAGAGCATATAGAGAAGGGACAAAAGAGAGAGGGAAACACAGAATTGAAAACAGGCTCCAGACTCTGAGCTGTCAGCACAGAGCTCAATGGGGGCTTGAACTCACAAACCCTGAGATCACGACCTGAGCCGAAGTCGGATGCTTAACCAACTGAACCACCCAGGTGCCCCGCCTTTTTTTCAATATTTTCACTTGATTTTGGCATATTGGTAATGTTGACCTCATAGAATGACTTAGAAAATGTTCCCTCTCCTTCTATTTTCTGGAAGATATGGTGGAAAATTGATATTACCTTTTTCTTAAATGTTTGGCAGAATTCATCAGTGAACTATCTAGAATGGTTGGTGCTTTCCCTTTTGGAAAAATATTGATGATTGGTTCAGCTAATTTAATCAGTGTGGCCTATTCAGAGTATTTATTTCTCCATGTATGATTTTCAGTAATTTGTGTTTTTCAAAGAATTTGTCCATTTCATCCAGGTTATCAAATGTTTGCTCATATATTTGTTCATAGTATTCCTTTATAATTCTTTTAATGTCCATAGAATGAGTAGGAATACCCATCTTTTATTTCTGATACTGATGATTTATATCTTCTCCCTTTTTTTTTTCTCCTCCCCTCCCACCCCCTGCCACTGTTTGGATTTTATTTTACATTCAATTACTAATTCTCTCATTCTCTTCCTTTCTTTATATAGATCTGGAAAACTGGTCTATATTATTTTCCTTTATTGCTAAAGTTCTCCTTGTAACAGTTTTCAAAAACAGTTCATTTATTTATTTTGAGAGAGAGAAAGAGAGCATGCATGAGCATGCATAAGTTGGGAAGGGGCAGAGAGAGAGAGAGACAGAATCCCATGTAGGCTTTGTGCTGTCATCGCATTGTCCAATGTGGGGCTTGATCTCACAAACTGTGAGATCATGACCTGAGCCAAAATCAAGAGTCAGACACTTAGAGACACCTGGGTGGCTGTCAGTTAAGTGTCTTACTTCAGCTCAGGTCATGAACTCATAGCTTGTGGGGTCAAGCCTGGCATTGGACTCTGTGCTGACAGCTTTGAGCCTGAAGTCTGCTTCAGATCCTATGTGTCCCTGTCTCTCTGCTCCTCCCCGCTTGTGTGCTTTCTCTCAAAAATAAATAAGTAAATATTAAAAAAAAAAAAAGAGTCGGATGTTTAACTGACTGAGCCACCCAGGTGCCCCACTCCTTTGCAGTGTTTTTAGTATATATGAATCCTCTTGATTCAGTTTTATAACTCTCATTTCTCTAACTATGTTACTCATCTAGGTTTGCTGTTTTCCTACTTTTTCCATTTGACATTTTGATATATTTATCATAGTTATTTAAAATCCCATGCTTGATCATTTCAACATATGTGCCATACTTGAGTCTAGTTCTAATACCCGCTTTGTCTCTACTGACTGTTTTTTTCTTACCTTTAGGCATGCTTTATAATTTTTTATTACAACCAAATATGATGTGTAATATTAACTGAGGTAAATAGGCCCTTAGAGTTATATTTCATGCTAATCTGGCTAGGACTTGGGCTGTATTTAATGTTTGCTATAGCTGCAGGTCCCAGATGCTGCAAATTTGTCCAGTTGCCTTGTATTTATGAGAATTTTCATTTAATTTTTTTTATTTTTAAGGTTTTTATTTTTGTGATGAAATTCCTTATATGTTCATGTATTTTGGACTTCCCTTTCTGTAAATCATTTACTATATTTATATTATTGATTTTAACTTCTGTTTCTGCTTATTCCAAGATATGGGTCATCTGTAGTTCTGCTTCTACTGACAGTGTTTGATATTGATTTTAGGTTACATTATCCTTCTTCTTTTATGTCTAATAATTTTAACTATATGCCAGAAACTGATTAAAGATAAATGATAAAGATGAAAGTACCACTTAACTCTAGAAAAGGGAATCCTCCTTTTTCTTTGAGGCTGCTAATTTCTTTGATCTGATCTAATACTGAGCTGAATCTAGGCTGGGTTCCAGTTTTAATAAACTTCAATTTATTACTGATTGTAAATGTTTTGAAAACATCTTCAGGACTCTCATTTCAGCAGGACCTGAGATATAAACCTCAGTAAGATTCTGGTTATCTCTTCTTATAGTTCACCTGTCAGCTCTGTGGGCTACTGAGTAACGCTCTTCCATTCTTTAATTTGGTTCATGGCCTTCTAAGCCTTGAGATATTACTCTCCTTTCCCTGTCTTCCTACCTCACCTAAGTCTTTGATGTGCTACCATATAGTTGATGTTGACCCCTTGAGATACAGTTGGCATGCTTGTATAGATTTTCTGAGTCTGGGACTTCACAGAACCCATAAACACCATGCTGACTCATGTGTTAAAATTCTCCTTCCACCAGTACAGCTTCCTGTATATGGTGGATGTACTCTCCAGACTGCAAAATTCTCCCTGAAATGTATTATACCTTTCTGGAATTCAGTTCATTTATACTTTTTAACATCACTATCTCTCATGGGATTTAAAAAGACACACTGATTTATTTTAACTTTATTCAGTGTTGTCGATGAAGATGATGATGATGATGATTGTTATGATGTGAAAAAAAGTCTCTTTATTTTTTCTCATTTAAGTGTAGACCTAAAAATTCAATAAAGATAGGCTAGTATTTTGCCTGGTGTTTGGGAAGGAAGGACTTCTCTAAAACATGAAACAAGGGACACCTGGGTGGCATCAATTAAGCATCCAATTTCAGCTCAGGTCATGATCTCACAGTTTGGGGGTTCAAATCCCGCATCAGGCTCTGTGCCGACAGCTCAGAGGCTGACAGCACAGAGCCTGGAGCCTACTTCAGATTCTACCTCTATCTGTCTCAGTCCTCCCTTGCTCACACACTGTCTTTCTCTTTTTTTTCTCTCAACTATAAATAAGCATTAGAGAAATTAAAAAAAATAAAATGTTAAACAAATTCATGATACTATAACATTGTTATATTTTACAGTTAAATTAAGTGACAATAATTTACCCACTATTTTCAGGAATGTATGTAAATGAACTAATCTGGAAACAACAAGCATTCTACTTAAAATGTTGAATAATTGATCCCAAAGACACTGTTGACTGTGAATAATGTAAATGAGTTGCACAGAAGATTGGGCACAATGAGAAAAAAAAATGTATACTTAATCATAATCAGTTAACTTCTAAATATCAAAGTCCTGATGTAGGGCTCATTGCTACCTAGTAGTAAAAGAAGCAACCTTAGTATTTATATGAAATCTCTTCTTTACACATTTATAACATAAGATAAAAAAGAGATATAAGAAATGCCCCATGACAGTACTATGGAAGTTTGAGGAAGGGATTTTTTTAAAGATATAGGATAAGGATTTGATGTTGACATTCTGTGCTTTTTATTTTTTCCCAATTTGATTTCCTACTAAACTAGTATACCAGAAAAACTAGAGCCAAATAGAGAACACAGTTTCACTTTATTATTGACTGAAAAGACACAATCCCAAATTAGGATTCTCTGGTGAACTCTGCTAGAGTCTTAAGCCTGGAAACATCTAAGGCTCTCCCCTTGTTTTGTCATCAGTGATTTATGAGGTAAAATGCAAGAACAGAACTGACTTGACAGAGTGACACATTCTGGTGTCAAAAATAGAAAGAATGAGTAAAACAGAAAGAATATTCAAGGTCCTATAGTCTTACTGTCCAGATAGGCTTACTCTGTGGAGAACAGAAACAAAGAAAGTGTAACATGCATTCTCTGTCTCTGTCTCTGTCTCTCTCTCTCTCTCTGTCTCTCTGTCTCTCTCTCTCTCAAGTCTTTAAGTTACACAGTAATCCTGTAGTGGCCCAGCAAGTGATTAGATTCTACTCAACAATATTATCAACATCCCTGGAAACATCCCTGGATATACCTTTGATGAACTTTATTGCTTTTTAATGATAACAAAAATAATTATCAAGAGGGGCACCTGGGTGGCTCAGTCGGTTAAGTGTCTCACTTCAGCTCAGGTCATGATCTCACGGTTCATGGGTTCAAGCCCCACATTGGGCTCTGTGCTGACAGCTAGCTCAGAGCCTGGAGCCTGCTTTGGATTCTTTGTCTCCCTCTCTCTCTGACCCTCCCGTGCTCACACTGTCTCTCTCTCAGAAACAAATAAAACCTTTAAAAAAATAATTATCAAGGAATTGTATACTTTAAGATTACATTGTTTTATTTGAAAATTTATTTGTCCCTGGCCTTTTCCCTGTTCATCCTTTAGGTTGATATTTAATTATCTAATTACCATGAGATCATGATCTAAGTCAAAATCAAGACTTGGATACTTAACCACTGAGCCACCCAGGCATCCCTGGAGGACAGTTTTTAAATGAATCATATATATTATTGTACAACAGAATTACCAAATAGAAGACTTGGAGCCTATATTCATTAGAAGACAGAGCATATAATCAGGATGATGAATATATTCTCCAGGTAGGATATTCTTCCTTAAACAGACTAAGTGAAGAGCTTTTCACAGTCCCACTTCTCTGTCCATTCTATGTTTTTAACATAGCATTATGTGTTATGTGTGTGATTAATGCTTAAATCCACTGCCTAAGCTGAAAAAGAGTGAACAAATGCTCTGTTAAACTGAACAGAAACATAACAGATAAAAATGCCCCTAAAGAAATACTGTCAGTATTTACATATAAAACATATTCTGCCAAACACACATCTGGGCTGAAATGTGGCTATGTCTACGAAGCAACTTTGAAAAAACTCTGCTACAATTAATATACTAACAAATGTGAGACCATATTGATATCAAGGAAAATGATGTGATTAATTGACTGTTTTAAAATATGATTTATTCCTTCCACCTGTGAATGCCCTATTTGCTGTTAATTTTTATGTTTCCAGTTGGTAAGCAACACATTATACACAGTGAAAATAGGAGTTGTATTAATTTTTTTATTTACATGGATTCTTCACTATATGGCAAACTGTGATAGTAGTAGCAACAATAATTATATTAAAAACAATAATTATATAGTTTATATTTGGTAACATATAAAATTTTGATAACCTAATGTTGATCAAGTGACTACCATATTAAAACAATTTTTTTTTCATGATTTCATTTTGATTCTACAGTGTGAGTACTATTTATTTTAGGTGATCACACAAATTCAGGAAGATTAAATAGTTTGCTCAAAGTCAAAAGACGTTTATGTAAGGAACAGAGTGTTTTGAGCACAGGTTTGCGTGACTGGCTCCAAAAACAATGTTGTTTAGTATGCTACTATATTTTAACTTCATAATAATCCTAAGAAGTAACGGAGTCTCCCTATCTATGAGAGAGGGAAAGGGAGAGAGGGAAGAAGAGGAGAAAAGGAGAGCTACAGAGATTTTTCAGCAAATTGGTTCACACAGTTGTAGAAGATGGGCTGAAATCTACAGGTTAAGCCAACAGGCTGAAGATTCAAGTATGAGTCGATATTACCGTCTTGACGCTGAAGGCTGGAAATTCAGGCAGGGTTTATATGCTGCAGTGGGAGCATAATTCCTTCTTTCTCAGCAAACTGCAATATTTACTCTTAAGGACTTCAATTGATCAGATGAGGCTTACCCACATTATGGATGGTAAACTACTGTTTTAACTAATTGTGTTAACCACTGAAAAAATAACCTTTATAGCAACATCTGGACTAGTGATTGACCAAACAACTGGTCACTATATCCTAGTCAGGTTGACGCATAAAATTAATCATTGCAGTATGAGAATCTCAAATCTCTGAGTAGGAAGCTGTGATAGCCTCTAAGTTGCTCTCCATTGATTCTTGCCTCTTGTTCTGTATGGCTGTGTGCAGTACTCTCCCTTTGAGTGTGGGCTGGACCTGGTGGCTCACTTCTAACAAAAAGAATATTGTAAAAGTGATGGTTTTCTACCTGAGTCATTAGGTTACAAAAAGACTATGGTTTCTATCTTGAGTGCTTTCTCTTTACTTGCATGTTAAGTTCAAGGAAAGCCTGCCTCTGTTTTGTGAGATGCCTAATGGAGAGGCTTTTGTGGCGTGAAATTGATGTCTGCAGTCAACAGCCAGTGAGGACTTTCTTTCTCCCAGTGTGAATGAGTTGGGAGCTGATCCCCCTTTCTTCAGACCTTGGACTGATTGCAGCCAAGTTGATGGTGAACAACTTGATTAGAACCTTATGAGAGACCCTGAGTCAGAGGCACTCATTTAAGCCAAAAGTGGCTCTCTGAACCACAGAGGCAATTTCATAATGAACGTTTATTGTTTCAAGGCTGCAAATTTTGAAGTGATTTGTCATGTAGCTACAGATTACTGATACAAGAGCCAGCTTTGCCTTGCCTGTAATTAGAGATATGTCAGAGAGGAATTCCTCTTTCCTTCCCCTGGAATTTTAGTGAGGATTCATTGCTAAATGTAGAAATGCCATTGAGAAATAGAAAATAAAGACACTTTTCCTTGTTGGGTTTTAACTGGGAATTGCTAAGACTAGAATACCTGATAGGTATTCAGTACTATTTATTTATTTATTTATTTATTTTTTTAATGTTTTATTTATTTCTAAGAGAGAGAGACAGCGTGAGCAGGGGAGGGTCAGAGAGAGAGGGAGTCACAGACCGAAACAGGCTCCAGGCTCTGAGCTGGCAGTCAGCACAGAGCCCGATGCGGGGCTCGAACCCACGAACCGTGAGATCATGACCTGAGCGAAAGTCGGACGCTTAACCGACTAAGCCACCCAGGCGCCCCAATATTCAGTACTTTTTAAAGGATAGAAAAAAGAACCATCAGAATTAGTAATAAACTACCTAAGATTGCTAGTAAATAAACTTTCTAAATACATGCTCATGTTTATTTCTGTTCATTTTTCCTGTTCCAGTTAAAGTAATCTGAGTGATCCAAAATACAATCAGAAATCAAAATTATCTTCTTATTAAAATTCAGTTTTTCTCCATATACTTAGAAAATGCTTTCATGCATGCCATAAATTAATTGGAGGATAGTCAGTTAGATTACTTTTCACAACCAAATGATTTACTCAGGGGGTGAACACGCCATTTGAGACTCTACCGTTGTCTCAGGTATACTTTGAGCCCACTTATATGAGCAAAATTTATGAGAAAAAAATACATATATATCATTCTGGGGCTTGATTTTGGCAATCAGATTGTGTGATTAGAATGCACAAATGGTAGCAGCAGATTTTAGCAATGGCCCGCAGATGGAGCTACCAGATTTAAAAAATCAAATTGGACTTAAGAGACCCTATTTTAATTTCATTTGTGTGGTAGTATGCACAATTTTTAAATGATCTGACTTCTAGTTTATTCCTGGATTCTTTACAAGAGGACACATCAGCCTTTAAACTTTCCTGTGATAAAATCTGCAACAATAAATAGCCTTCAGATTTTTGAAGGAACTTTAAATACCCTTTTCTTTCTGTTGGGGGAATTGGCAGGAAGCTCATGACTTTTGACATAATCGCAGATGTGAGCTCATGGCTCTTGACTATTGTTTATAATGGTGCTATAAACATCAGGGTGCATATGTCCCTTCCAATCAGTAGTTTGTATCCTTAGAGTAATACCTAGTAGTGCAATTGCTGGGCTGTAGGGTAGTTCTATTTTTAACTTTTTGAGGAACCTCCATACAGTGTTCCAGAGTGGCGGCACCAGTTTTCATTCCCACCAACAGTGTTAGAGTCTTCCCCTTTCTCTGCATCCTCTCACTGGTGGTCTTTAAAATCCATATTTCTACTAACAGTGTTTAAGGCAAGTGTTATTTTATCATTTTCCTCAAAATTCTTCTAGCTTCCACCCTTTGATCAGTTTCAAAACCACTTCTAAATTGTTAGATATTTGTTATGGCAGCACCCTATTTTTTAGCTACTCAAATTCATACAGTTTCCTTTTGCTGTTTCTGTACAAATTTAGTGGGTAAAACCACACAAATTTATTATCTTACAGTTATGGAGGCCAGGAATTTTAAAGTCAGTCAGCAGGGCTACATGCTTCTAAAGGCTCTAGGGAAAGTTCTCTTTCCTTGCCTTTTCTAGCTCCTAGCGATCACCTGTATTTTTTGTTCATGGCCCTATCCTTCATCTTGAAAGTTAGCAGAATAGTAATTTTCAGTTCCCCCCTCTATCTCTTACCCCTCTGCCTCTCTCTTGTAAGGACCTGTGTGATTATAGTAGGCCCGCCTGGATTATCCAGAATAATCTCCCATTTTAGGATTCTTAATAGTATCTTTAAAGTCTCCTTTACCTTAAAAGGTAGCATGTACTGGCAATGAGAAAGAATGAAATCTGGCCATTTGTAGCAACATGGATGGAACTCAAGGGTGTTAGGCTAAGTGAAGTAAGTCAGGCAGAGAAGGAGACATACCATATGTTTTCACTTATAAGTGGAACAGGAGAAACTTAACAGAGAACCATGGGGGAGGGGGAGGGGGAAAGTAGTTGGGGAGAGGGAGGGAGGCAAACCATGAGAGACTCTTGAATACTGAAAACAAACTGAGGGCTGATGGAGGTGGAGGAGACGGGAAGGGGGGTGATGGGCATGGAGGAGGGCACTTGCTGGGATGAGCACTGGGTGTTATATGGAAACCAACTTGACAATAAACTATAAAAGAATGTTCACAGGTGATGAGATTAAGGTGTGGATATTTTTGTGGTACCATATTTCAGCCTATGATAGATATGTGAAGATGATGAAACTGAGTGCAATAACAGGCAATTACCTTAGGTAGTCAGAGAAAACTTTTCTGAGGAAGCTGTGTTTAAGGCGAGACCTAAATCTTAGGAGGAAACCAACTATGCTGAAAGCTGAGGGTGGAACATTCTGGCAAACAGAAGAGCAAGCACAATGCCCTAAGGTGGTAGCTTGTCAAGTTTGAGAAATAGAAAAAAGCCAGTGATCCTGCAGCAGAGAGGGAGAGTTGTTTGAAATTAGGTCATATAGGCCTAGTTAGTCAAAGAATGGAGTTTAGGCTTTATTCTCATTTCAACAAGAAAACCTCACCAGATAGTTTTATGCAAGGAAATGCCACGAACTGATACATATTTCATAAGATCATCCTTTTGATTGTGTGAGGAATGCATTATAAAGGGACAAGAGAGCATGGAGATAGAACAAGAGGCTGTAGTAGTAAGGGCAATCATTTAGGTAAGAAATGATAGTGGCTTTAAATGTAGGGGAGCAGTAGAGGTGTACAGGTTTGTGGTTTATTTTGGAGGCAGAATTAACAGGACTTACTGACATTGTAGGGAGTGAGAAAAATATGAGGATCAAGGATGACTTCTGGGTTTGAGTCTTGAAAAATTGAATGTTTTTAAATGAAAATGAATAATACAGGCAGAAGCAGTTTGGAGTGTTAGAAATCAAGAGGTAAGTGTATTATTATTATTATTATTATTAATTATTATTATTATATGTTCAAGTGTAGATTCCACTCTCTCAGGATGGATATTGGGCATAGAAGGTAGCCTCATCAAAGAGTTCATGGGTAAAGAGATTATTTTAATATTTAAGTCATATCTGGATATTTTTGCTGAGAACCTTCCAAGGGCTTCTGTTTCCCTTAGAGTGTTTGCTATTAAGGCTCTCCCAGTCTAGTCCTGTATTAACTGATTTTACTTTGTGCCGTTCCCTTTTATCTACTTGCTCTAGCTGTAGTGGCTTTCCCTCTCCATTAATTTAGGTTTCTGCTCAAATGTTACTTCATCACAGGCCCCTTCTCTGCCCAGTTTGCTAAATTAACACTTTCTCCAGTTATTCTCTATCCTTTAACTTTAATTTCATTTTCTTCATTGTATATATCCACACTATGTATGGATGTATATGTATGCATGCATTTATTGACCTGTCTGGATTCCAGAATGTAAAACCCATTAGAATAAGATTTGTTTATTTTGTCTACTGCTATAGTCTTAATGACTGGAATAGTGCTTGATACAAGTACTTAGTTATTTGTTTGGATTAATGGATGTTAATGAGATTGGATTTGGCGGTATGTTTTGCCACAAATGATATGGATGAGGAAGAGTTTGGGTTGAAGTGATTTACTGGTGTTACTACTGAAATGAATACTAGAAGACATTTTTGGGAAAGATGATAAATTCCCTCTGGGACATAGGCTTAAGATACCTTCACATATTCAGATGAAGTGAACAATGCGAAGGTTCAGGATAGGAGTTCATGGAAGAAATACAGATTAGAATGTGTGATTTGGGTAATAGTTATCCCTCTGGAAATGGTTGTCCCAAATAGGTGATAAAAATATGCTAGTTAAATTAATGGTCAATAAATATCAGCTTTCAAATAGTGAGGTTCTTCAAAAATCTGAAAATAAAGCCATCATATGATCCAACAATCCCACTTCTGAGTATATATTCAAAGAAAATGAAATTAGGATCTTGAAGAGATAGATGCACCCCCATGTTCATTGAAATGTTATTCACAATAGCTGAGACATGGAAACAAACTAAGTATCATTGATGGATGAATGGATAAAGAAAATATTGATTAAATATATATTATATATATTCAGCTATCAAAAAAGAGTAGCTCTTTACTGTTGTAACTATATAAACAAAAATGGTAATGTGTGAAGTGATGGTTTTAAGTGATCTAGTATGGTAATCATTTCACAGTATATCCATCTGTCAAACCATCATCTTTCACTCCTTAAACTTACACTGTTTTATGACCATTATATTTCAATAAAGCTGGAAATAAAATAGCCTCATAAAGTTTTATAATTTTTTTAAAAAAAGGAATATCAACTTATGTTTTCATGTTTTCTATCTTAAAAAAATCATGGGAGTGGCACCTGGGTGGCTCAGTTGGTTAAGTGTCTGACCTAGGCTCAGGTCATGATTTACAGTTTATGAGTTAGAGCCCCATGTCAGGCTCTGTGCTGACAGCTCGGAGCCTGGAGCCTGCTTCAGAATTTGTGTCTCCCTCTCTCTCTGTTCCTCCTCCACTCATGCTCTGTGTCTTTTTCCATCCCTCATAAATAAACATTAAAAATTTAAAATAATTATAATAAATAATAATAATAATTTCTCATGGGAGAAATTCTAGCTAGAATAATAGCTCATAATTATTTTCTATCACAAATATGTGCCAAGTCCTATACTTTCATATGTTTCATTTAATCTCCTTAACTATGGCATAAATTGTTAATCACTCTGCCTGTTTTACAGACAAAGAAAATGAGACTTATTAAGGTATTTTCTGAATTCGACTTTTCAATTAAGAAATAAGGTTTTTGTGTGAATTGGAAATATCTATTTGAACATGGTATGTTTGTAGATCTTCTCCTTCCTGCTGTCTCAATTCTTTATACTGACCTTTTATTAAAACTTGAGTCAAGTTTGGCATTTATTGACTATTTTTCTTGTGCTAGGAAATGTAGTAGCAGTGGTACAGTTATGAAAAAAAAAACAATGAGTTCACAGTCTAGTGCAAGAAATGTGATGACTTCTGTTAGCAGTATGAATCACAGTAGATTATGATGTGTCCTACAGTAGAAATGTACACAGGATGTTAGGGAAGTGCAAAGGTGGAGCATTGAATACATTCTGTAGGGATAGGAAAAGTTTGGGAAGGTTTCTTAGAAAATTTTATACATTATCTGAGTCTTCAGTAATAAATAAATTTTGTTTGGTAAAGAAAAAAGAAGGAAGGGCACTCTGTATAGAGCAAGAGCATAAATGAAATAATGGAAGTATAAAATTAGGTGGTATGGTTGAGAATCTCTAAGAAATTCACTTCCTTTATTTTGAATTTTATGTAAATTCAACATTTTTTTTTCTTCTGCTAAAGTGTCCCATGCAAAGGCACTAAAATAATTGGTCCATACTATCATCCAAAGTAGAACATGAATTGTGGACAAGAGAAATGCAAGACTGGAAGTAATTGTGGAAATAGTGCTGAGTGTAAACAGCAGTATTTGTGTGGTGTAATAGTACAAACAGATTCAAAGCTTGGAGGAGGAGAACAAGGTAAAGACACTGGAACAAGTCTGATGAAATGGTTCATAAATGAGGTTATGATACAGTGCCTGGTATGAGTGCCTGGCTCAGGGTTAAGGACTTGCTTAAGATCCCAAGGGCTATGCAGAAAGGAAGCTAGTTTGGTACCTTATCTCAGATCAAGTTATGTTCCCAGGCAGATTAGAATTTTGCATAGAATTTCATTTTATGACAAGTAAAATTAGACTAAGGAAGAATACTTTTTGTTCCAGTTCTTGAACTCTTCAAAAGAAAACAAGGAAGTGATTTAGAAACCAAAAGTAGGACAGCAGGCCTGACATCAATTAATGTATCATGTGTTAAGGAATTCTCCTGGTATATATACACCAAGATGTTTCAAAGAATCATCTTGGATAATAAGATACAGGTAATGACAGGAACATACGTCTTCCTAGGTGCAAATGATATTAAACAGGGATCAGGAGAGAATAAGTAACGTGCCTCAGGTTTCTCTCCCCTTAGGAATTATCGGGAGGATATGTTGCTAAATTTCATATAGTTGAGCAACTTGAGTTTTGAAGGGAGAAGGAATAAAGTATTAATTCAGTTCTAACTACATGCTAGTCATATAGACATTTGCATACATTATTAAAGTCATGATCATTCCTTGGGACTCATTATGTCTGATCCAGAAAGGCTGCATCCCTGGTATAGAGTGCAAAGCTGGCAGACAAGTGTGAGTCTGCTTAGCTCTGAATAGCACAATTTTCATATCATACTTCATTGTCCATTGGAATTATGAATCTTTACTAAAAGATATTCATAAGGATGTCAGGAAAATGCCTGTTGAAAGGAAAGTAGATACGGGAATTGAGAAGCAGCCTGGGGAGTTACTGTACCTGTGTTCTGGGCCTGGTTCTGTCAGTGACGCAGTGGTCAATAACAAATTATCTCCCCCTCTCTGAACCTCAGTTTAAATGAGGGCTTTTGGCAAGAAAAACTGCCAAACTTCGTTTGGTTGAGAGTCCAGGCTTTGGTGACAAGATTTTTAGGATGATAAAAAGTTAAATTTTGTTGAGAGAGAAGTTCTGTTTTTTCTAACTTCACATCCCTTTCTTCTTTGGGGTGTTCAGCTTCCTGTGCTGGGACTGGGTGCTCAGAGCTCCTCATTGCCTGCACCTTTTCAGCTATACCACTTGTTTCTTCATCCTTTATTGTGAATTATAATCAAACTTAACTTCATACGGTTTTTGTGACGAAGTTGATGTGTGTAAAGTGCTTATACCAAAATCTGGCCCATAGAAATAGCTCAGTAAATGTTACATTGTGGTTATTACTGTGATTATTACTTTGACCACAACCCCAATCATTCACAGCAATCTTTCTAATCGAAACTCAATCTTGTATACTGCAGTCAACTTAGGCCTTCCTATTTACTTTCCACTTAATGATAAAATATTAGTTGCTGATATGAATAACAATCATAGGCCCCCTTTGAGGAAACATTCAGATTTTGATAATATCTTTCAGTGCCTAGATAGGACATCAATGGCAGGAGTTAGGCATGAACAAAGACATAGAGAAGGGTTTTAACAATACAGTGAAGGTCCTGTGTGTTTTTACCTTTCAGCACAAGTACTTTCCTGAATTGGGAAACTACAAAGACTATGTAAGTGCTGTGGGTACAGTTTCCCATTTAGAAGCCCTAGTGATATTTAGCAAGTCCCTATCCGATAGAGGAAGGAACAGGAACAATTTTGGATGGAATATACAGCAATTCCAGTTATCTTCTGTAGCCAATCCTGGATTCATTTGAAGAGATAATTGGTGCTTTGTTTGCTTATTTTTAAACTTGGTATGGAAGGTATACTGTGGTGAGTTCATTCCTTGATCTAAAATCTCAGGCATTATCCTCTCCGAATCCCTGAAGTGAAACCATGAGGAGGCTTGGGTATCTGAGATAAGGAGGAAGCAGCCACCAGGGAAGCACACATAATGTTCATTGGCATATGTAACCAGGAGAGAAAGGACTCTTGGGTTCTAGAAAAGGCAGTTGAGTGTGTGATGGTACAAACTGTGTGACCATTTTGTGATGGTATGATGTAAGATGCATAAATTTTGTAAAAATGTATCATGATACATTCTTTTAAAGATCAGATAATTAAAAGAAAAGAAAAGAAAAGCAAAAGACCATCTGCAGTGGCAGCCTTTCTGAAAATGTCATCCACAGGCCACTTGGGTGGCTCAGTGATTGAGCATTCAAATTTAATTTAGGTGATAATCTCACATTTGGTGAGTTTGAGCCCTCAACGGCTCTGTGCTGACAGCTCAGTGCTAGGAGCCTGCTTTGGATTCTGTGTCTCCCTCTCTCTCTGCACCTCCATCCCTCGTGCTTTCTCTCTCTCTCCTATCTCTATCAAAAATAAATAAACATTAAAAATGTAAAATCATCCATGGACCAGCCTGAGGTAGGAGGTAGGGGTCCAGAATTGTGAATTCAGTTATGTTAAGGACCTGAAGCAGGTATCAATATGTTGACAGTATGAAGATCTGTGCTCAGAGACACAGGAGAGGGAGTGGAGTTTTGTTTGATGCATCCTATGCATGTTGGCAGTTTTATAGAGTTTCCTTGACCATAGTAAACACCTCCAGGGTCTGTATAAAGGAAATACCTCATTAGAAATCATGTTTCCTTTGGGTGAAAGCACAGAAAATGAGAAAATGCAGGCAGTGAATGATGTAGACCAGAGTTTGAATGAATTGTATAATGAATACTTTGTGAAATGCCCAGAGTGTTTCAGGGCCAAAGGAGTATCATTTTTTGTTTTTGTTGGAATTAATTGGAACAACTTTGTAAGCAGATAGAACCTGGTAGGATTTTTAAAAACATTTATTTATTTTTGAGAGAGAGAGAGAGAGAAAAATTTCTTTTTTTTTTTTTTTTACAAATAGTTTATTGTCAAATTAGTTTCCACATAACACCCAGTGCTCATCCCCACAAGTGTCCTCCTCCATGCCCATCCCTCCTCCCTTCCACATCCATCAGTCCTCAGTTTTTGTCAGCATTCAAGAGTCTCTCATGGTTTGCCAGAGAGAGAGAAATTTCAAACAGGGGAGAGGCAGAGAGAAGGAGACACAAAATCCAAAGCAAGCTCAAGACTCTGAGCTGTCAGCGCAGAGCCCAATGTGGGGCTTGAACTCACATACCATGAGATCATAACCTGAGCTGATGTCAGAGGCTTACTGACTGAGCCACCCATGAACCTGGTAGGATTTTAAAGAAGAGAATCCCATTGAAAAATAGACTGAAGATGCGGAGATAGAGGTCAGTAAAGCAGTGTCCCAGAAGAAGGTGGCAGATGATGGATGTTGTTTTAGAAGGAGAAATACCTTGACTGGAAAATGAGGATGATGGTGGATGTAAACATTGAAATATGTAAAAATGTTGCATAATTAAAATAAAAATAAGTTGGAAGAAAAATAAAGCAATTCCAATAGATGAAAGAAAATGAACCTAACTATCTATCAGAGTGGTTGCATAATCATATACTGAAAGATAATTTCAAGTAATTTTAAAGCATGTATTTTGATACATGCTAAGGATGAAAACAGTTACTAAGAAATCTTTTTTTTTTCTTTCACAGTTTATTGTCAAGTTGGTTTCCATATGACATCCAGTGCTCTTCCCAACAAGTACCTTCCTCCATGCCTATCACCTCCCTTCCCCTCCCCCTTCCCCCCATCAGACATTAGTTTGTTCTCAGTATTCAAGAGTTTCTCATGGTTTGCCTCCCTCCCTCTCCCCAACTATTTTTTCCCCTTCTTCTCCCCCATGGTCCTCTGTTAAGTTTCTCCTGATCCACTTATAAGTGAAAACATATGGTATCTGTCTTTCTTTGCCTGATTTATTTCCCTCAGCATAACACCCTCGAGTACCATCCACATTACTACAGATGGCCAGACTTCATTCTTTCTCATTGCCATGTAGTATTCCATTGTATAGATAAACAACATCTTCTTGATCCATTCATCCATTGATGGACATTTAGGCTCTTTCCATGTTTTGGCTATTGTTGAGAGTGCTGCTGTGAACATTGGGGTACATGTGCCCCTAGGCATCAGCACTTCTGTATCCCTTGGTAAATTCCTAGCAGTGCTATTGCTGGGTCATAGGGGAGTTCTTTTGTTAATTTTTTGAGGAACCTCCACACTGTCTTCCAGAGGGGCTGCACCAGTTTACATTCCCACCAACAGTGTAGGAGGGTGTCCGTTTCTCCACATCCTTACCAGCATCTATAGTCCTCTGATTTGTTCATTTTAGCCACTCTGACCGGTGTGAAGTGGTATCTCAGTGTGGTTTTGATTTGTATTTCCCTGATGATGAGGGGTGCTGAGCATCATTTCATGTGTCTGTTGGCCACCTGGATGTCCTTTTTGGAGAGGTGTCCATGTCTTCTGCCAATTTCTTCACTGGATTATTTGTTTTTCGGGTGTGGAGTTTGGTGAGTTCCTTATAGATTTTTGGACACTAGCCCTTTATCTGATAGGTCATTTGTAACTATCTTTTCCCATTCGTCAGTTGCCTATTAGTTTTATTGATTGTTTCCTTTGCCATGCAGAAGCTTTTTATCTTGATGAGGTCCCAATAGTTCATTTTTGCTCTTGATTCCCTTGCCTTTTGGGATGTGCCAAGTAAGAGATTGCTGCGGTTGAGGTCAAGGAGGTTGTTTCCTGCTTTCTTCTCTAGGGTTTTGATGGTTTCCTGTCTTACATTCAGGTCTTTTATCCATTTTGAGTTTACTTTTGTGTATGGTGTGATCTATTCTCATTCTTCTGCATGTTGTACAGTTCTCCCAGCACCATCTGTTAAAGAGGCTATCTTTTTTCCATGGGATACTCTTTCCTACTTTGTCAAAGATGAGTTGGCCATACCTTTGTGGATTCAATTCTGAGTTCTCTATTCTGTTCCATTGGTCTATGTGTCTGTTTTTGTGCCGATACCATACTGTCTTGATGATTACAGCTTTGCAGTAGAGACTAAAGTCTGGGATGGTGATGCCTCCCATTTTAGTTTTCTTCTTCAATATTACTTTGGCTATTTGGGATCTTTTGTGGTTCCATACAAATTTTAGGATAGTTTGTTCTGGTTTTGACAAGAATGCTGGTGCAACTTTGATTGCGATTGCATTGAATGTGTAGATTGCTTTGGGTAATAATGACATTTTAACAATATTTATTTTTCAAATCCATGAGCATGGAATGTTTTTCCATTTCTTTGTGTCTTCTTCAATTTCCTTCATAGGTTTTCTATAGTTTTCATCATACAGATCCCTTATATATTTGATTAGGTTTATTCCTAGATATTTTATGGATTTTTTTGTGCAATTGTGAATGGGATCAGTTTCTTGATTTCTCTTTCTGTTGCTTCATTATTGGTGTATAAAAATGCAACCGATTTCTGTATGTTGATTTGTATCCTGAAACACTGCTGAGTTCATAAATCAGTTTGAGTAGGCTTTGGGTGGAGTCTATCAGGTTTTCCATGTAGAGTATCATGTCGTCTGCAAAAAGTGAAAGTTTGACTTCTTCTTTGCCAATTTTGATACCTTTTATTCCTTTTGTTGTCTGAATGCTGATACTAGGATTTCCAGGACTGTGTTAAACAACAGTGGACATCCCTGTCGTGTTCCTCATTTCAGGAGGAAGGCTCTCAGTTTTTCGCCATAGAGGATGATGTTAGCTGAGGGCTTCTTATAAATGGCTTTTATGATGTTTAAGTAAGTTCCTTCTATCCCGACTTTCTCGAGGGTCTTTATTAAGAAGGGATGTTATATTTTGTCAGTTTCTTTTTCTGCATCCTTTGATGGTCAGGTGTTTTTTCTTCATCCATTGACAAGATCATATGGTTTTTATCTTTTCTTTTATTGATATGATGTATCACATTAATTGATTTGTGAATATTGAACCAGCCCTGTAACCCAAGAATGAATCCCACTTGATCATGGTGAATAATTCTTTTTATGTGCTGTTGGATTCGATTTGCAAGGATCTTGTTGAGGATTTTTGCATCTGTATTCATCAAGGATATTGGCTTGTAGTTTTCTTTTTTTGCTGGGTCTCTGTCTAGCTTGGGAATCAAAGGAATGTTGGCTTTGTAGAATAAGTACGGAAGTTTTCCTTCCATTTATATTTTTTGGAATAGCTTGAGACGAATGGATATTAATTCTGATTTAAATGTCTGGTAGAATTCCCCAGGGAAGCCATCAGGTCCAGGGCTCTTATTTGTTGGGATATTTTTGATAACTGATTCAATTTCTTCACTACTTATGGGTCTGTTCAGATTTTCTATCTCTTCTCATATGAATTTTGGTAGTGCATGTGTGTTTAGGAATTTGTCCTTTTCTTCTCAGTTGTCCAGTTTGTTGGCATATAATTTTTCATAGTATTCCCTGATAATTGCTTGTATTTCTGAGGTATTTGTTGTAATAAATCCATTTTCATTCATGATTTTGCCTATGAGAGTGCTCTCTCTTCTTTTTTGAGAAGCCTAACTCCAAGTTTATCAATTTTATTTATTTTGTCAAAAAAACAACTCTTGGCTTCATTGATCTGTTCAACTTTTATTTTGGATTCTATATTGTTTACTTCTGCTCTGATTTTTGTTATTTCTCTTCTTCCACTGGGCTTGGAGTGCTCTTGTTGCTCTCCTTCTAGTTCCTTTAGGTATGCTGTTAGATTTTGTATTTGTGCTTTTTCTAATTTCTTCGAATAGGCCTGGAGTGCACTGTACTTTCCTCTTATGACTGCCTTTCCTGCATCCCAAAGAGTTTGGATTGTTGTATTTTCATTTTCATTTGTTTCTATGTATTTTTAAATTTCTTCTCTAATGCCTGATTGGCCCATTCATTCTTAAGTAGGGTGTTCTTTAATCTGCATGTTTTTGGAGGTTTTCCAGACTTTTTCCTCTGATTGATTTAACATTTCATAGCAATGTGATCTGAAAGTATGCATGGTATGATCTCAGTTCTTTTATATTTATTGAGGGCTGCTTTATGACCCAGTACGTGATCTATCTTGGAGAATGTGCCATGGACACTTGAGAAGAAAGTGAATTCCCTGGACTCAGGGTGTAGAGTTCTAAATACATCTGTCAAATCCCTCTGGTCCAATGTGTCTTTCAAGTCACATTGTGACTTATTGTTTCTTTATTGATTTTCTGTCTAGTTGATCTATCCATTGCTGTAAGTGGAGTACTGAAGTCCCCTGCTGTTAGCACATTCTTGTTCATTAGATAGTTTCTCTTTGTGATTGTTTTATGTATTTGGATGCTTCTGTACTTAATGCGTAGACATTTAAGTTGTTAGTTCTTCCTGATGAATAGACCCATCTTCATCTCTTGTTACTGCCTTTAAAGTCCAGTTTGTTTGATATAAGTATGGTTACTCCACCTTACTTTTGACTTCCAATAGCATGATAGATATTTCTCCATCCCCTTACTTTCAATCTAAAGGGGTCCTCAGCTCTAAAATGCGTCTCTTGTAGACAGCCAATAGATGGATTTTGTTTTATCCATTCTGCTATCCTATGTGTTTTGATTGGAGCATTTAGTACTTTTACATTCTGTGTTATTATTGAAAAATATGGGCTTGGAATCATTGTGTTCTTTGTAGGATTCACGCTTTAGTGGTGTCTCTGGTACTTTGTGTTCCTTGCAACATTTCCCTCATAGAGTCCTCCTTAGGATATCTTGTAGGGCTGGTTTAGTGGTGATAAATTCCTTATTATCTCTCCTTCTATTCTGAATAACAGGCTTGCTGGATAGAGGATTCTTTCTATTTTTTTCTGCATATTTTTTCTATTCATCACATTGAAGATTTCCTGCCATTCCTTTCTGTCCTGCCAAGTTCAGTAGATAGGTCTGTAACTACTGTGATAAGTCTCCCTTTGTATGTTAGGGCCCTTTTATCCCCAGTTGGTTTCAGCATTCTCTCTTTGTCCTTATATTTAGCCAGTTTCACTATTGTATATTGTGCAGAAGATCGATTCAAGTTATGTCTGAGGAGAGTTCTCTGTACCTCTTGGATTTCAATGTCTATTTCCTTCCCCAGATTGGGGAAGTTCTCTGCTATAATTTGTTCAAGGACTCGTTTGGAGTCTTTCCGTCTCTCTTCCTCTTCTGGAATTCCTATGATACGGATATTTTTTTGTTTGATTGTATCACTCAGTTCTCAAACTCTCCTTTCTCAGATAAGTTTATCTTTTTTTCTTAGCTTCCTCTTTTTCTATAATTGTGTCTTCTACTTCACCTATTCTCCTCTCTGCCTCTTCAATCCGTGTAATGGACGCCTCCATTTTATTATGCACCTCATTTATAGCATTTTTTGATTCATCACGACTACTTTTGAGCTCTATAGTCTTTGTAACAATGGTTTCTCTGAATCTTCCATTAGTTTTCAAGCCCAGCAATTAATTTTATGACTGTTGTTCTAAATTCTTGTTCAGTTGTGTTGCTTATATGTGTTTATTTTTTTTTTTTACAAATAGTTTATTGTCAAATTAGTTTCCACATAACACCCAGTGCTCATCCCCACAAGTGCCCCCCTCCATGCCCATCTCCACCCTTACCCCCCACCCATCAGTCCTTAGTTTGTTCTCAGCATTCAAGAGTCTCATGGTTTGCCTCTCTCCCTTTCCCCCACCATTTCCGCCCTTCTTCTCCCCCTTGTTCCTCCGTCAAGTTCCTCCTAATCCTCCTATACGTGCAAACATGATATTTGTCCTTCTCTGCCTGACTTATTTCGCTCAGCATAACACCTTCAGGGTCCATCCGTGTTGCTACACATGGCCAGATTTCATTGTTTCTCTTTGCCATGTAGTATTCCATGGTATATATAAACCACATCTTCTTGATCCATTTGGCCGTTGATGGACACTTAGGCTTATTACATGTTTTAGCTACTGTGGAGAGTGCTAGCTATTGTGGAGAGTGCTGCTATGAACATTGGGGTACATGTGCTCCTATGCATCAGCATTTCTGTATCCCTTGGGTAAATTCCTGGCAGTGCTATTGCTGGGTCATAGGGGAGTTCTTTTGTTAATTTTTTGAGGAACCTCCACACTGTCTTCCAGAGGGGCTGCACCAGTTTACATTCCCACCAACAGTGTAGGAGAGTGCCCGTTTCTCCACATCCTCGCCAGCATCTAGAGTTCTCTGATTTGCTCATTTTAGCCACTCTGACTGGCGTGAGGTGGTATCTCAGTGTGGTTTTGATTTGTATTTCCCTGATGAGGAGGGATGCTGAGCAATGTTTCATGTGTCTGTTGGCCATCTGGATGTCCTCTTTGGAGAAGTGTCTGTTCATGTCTTCTGCCCATTTCTTCACTGGGTTGTTTGTTTTTCGGGCGTGTAGTTTGGTGAGTTCCTTATAGATTCTGGATATTAACCCTTTATCTGATATGTCATTTGCAACTATCTTTTCCCATTCCGTTGGTTGCCTATTAATTTTCTGGGTTGTTTCCTTGGCTGTGCAGAAGCTTTTAATCTTGATGAGGTCCCAACAGTTTATTTTTGCTCTTGATTCCCTTGCTTTTGGGGATGTGTCAAGTAAGAAGTTGCTGCGGTGGAGGTCAAGGAGGTTGTTTCCTGCTTTCTCCTCTAGGGTGTTGATAGTTTCCTGTCTCACGTTCAGGTCCTTTATCCATTTTGAGTTGATTTTTGTGCATGGTGTGAGAAAATGATCTAGTTTCATTCTTCTGCATGTTGCTGTCCAGTTCTCCCAACACCATCTGTTAAAAAGGCTGTCTTTTTTCCATTGGATATTCTTTCCTGCTTTGTCAAAGATCAGTTGGCTGTATACTTTTGGGTCCACTTCTGAGTTCTCAATTCTGTTCCATTGGTCTATGTGTCTGTTTTTGTGCCAATACCATACTGTCTTGAGGATGACAGCTTTGTAGTAGAGGCTGAAGTCTGGGATGGTGATACCTCCCGTTTTGGTTTTATTTTTCAGTATTACTTTGGCTATTCGGGGTCTTTTGTGGTTCCATACAAATTTTTGGATAGTTTGTTCTAGTTTTGAGAAGTATGCTGGTGCAATTTTGATTGGAATTGCATTGAATGTGTAGAGTGCTTTAGGTAGTAATGACATCTTAACTATATTTATTCTTCCTATCCATGAGCATGGAATGTTTTTCCATTTCTTTGTGTCTTCTTCAATTTCCTTCATAAGTTTTCTATAGTTTTCATCATACAGATCTCTTGTATCCTTGGTTAGGTTTATTCCGAGGTATTTTATGGTTTTTTGTGCAATTGTGAATGGGATCAGTTTCTTGATTTCTCTTTCTGTTGCTTCATTATTGGTGTATAAAAATGCAACCGATTTCTGTACGTTGATTTTGTACCCTGCAACTTGGCTGAATTCTTGGATCAGTTCTAGTAGGCTTCTGGTGGAGTCTGTCGGGTTTTCTATGTAGAGTATCATGTCATCTGCGAAGAGTGAAAGTTTGACTTCCTCTTTGCCAATTCTGATGCCTTTGATTTCCTTTTGTTGTCTGATGGCTGATGCTAGGACTTCCAGCACTATGTTAAACAACAGTGGTGAGAGTGGACATCCCTGTCGTGTTCCTGATCTCAGGGGGAAAGCTCTCAGTTTTTCCCCGTTGAGGATGATGTTAGCTGAAGGCTTCTCATAGATGGCTTTGATGATGTTTAAGTAGGTTCCTTCTATCCCAACTTTCTCGAGAGTCTTTATTAAGAAGGGATGCTGTATTTTGTCAAATGCTTTTTCTGCATCTATTGACAGGATCATATGGTTTTTATCTTTTCTTTTATTGATATGATGGATCACATTGATTGATTTGCGAATGTTGAACCAGCCCTGTAACCCAGGAATGAATCCCACTTGATCTTGGTGGATGATTCTTTTGATATGCTGCTGGATTCGATTTGCAAGGATCTTGTTGAGAATTTTTGCATCCGTATTCATCAAGGATATTGGCCTATAGTTCTCTTTTTTTGTTGGATCTCTGTCTGGCTTGGGAATCAGAGTGATGCTGGCTTCATAAAATGAGTCCGGGAGTTTTCCTTCGACTTCTATTTTTTGGAATAGCTTGAGAAGAATTGGGATTAATTCTGTTTTAAATGTCTGGTAGAATTCCCCAGGGAAACCATCAGGTCCAGGGCTCTTATTTGTTGGGAGATTTTTGATCACTGATTCGATTTCTTCACTCGTTATGGGTCTGTTCAGGTTTTCTATTTCTTCCCGTGTGAATTTTGGTAGTGAGTGTGTGTTTAGGAATTTGTCCATTTCTTCTAAGTTGTCCAATTTGTTGGCATATAATTTTTCATAGTATTCCCTGATAATTGCTTGTATTTCTGAGGGGTTGGTTGTAATAAGTCCATTTTCATTCATAATTTTGTCTATTTGGGTGCTCTCTCTTTTCTTTTTGATAAGCCTGGCTAGAGGTTTGTCAATTTTGTTTACTTTTTCAAAAAACCAACTCTTGGTTTCATTGATCTGTTCAATTGTTTCTTTGGTCTCTATGTTGTTTATTTCTGCTCTAATTTTTACTATTTCTCTTCTTCTACTGGGTTTAGGGCGTTCTTGTTGCTCTGCCTCTAGCTCCTTTAGGTGAGCTGTTAGATTTTGGACTTGTGCTTTTTCTAATCTCTTGAAATAGGCCTGGAGAGCAATGTACTTTCCTCTTAGGACTGCCTTGGCCGCATCCCATAGATTTTGAATTGTTGTGTTTTCATTTTCATTTGTTTCCATATATTTTTTAATTTCCTCTCTAATTGCCTGATTGGCCCATTCATTCTTTAGAAGGGTGTTCTTTAACCTCCATGTTTTTGGCGGTTTTCCAGACTTCTTCCTGTAATTGATTTCAAGTTTCAAAGCATTGTGATCTGACAGTGTGCATGGTATGATCTCTATTCTTTTATATTTATTGAGGGCTGCTTTATGTCCCAGTATGTGATCTATCTTGGAGAATGTGCCATGCGCACTTGAGAAGAAAGTAAATTCCCTGGCCTCAGGATGTAAAGTTCTAAATATATCCGTCAGATCCATCTGGTCCAATGTGTCTTTCAAGTCCATTATTTCTTTAGTGATTTTCTGTCTGGTTGACCTATCCATTGCTGTAAGCGGAGTATTAAAGTCCCCTGCTATTAGCACATTCTTATCTATAAGCTTGTTTCTGTTTGTGATTAATTGTTTTAGATATTTAGGTGCTCCCATATTCGGTGCGTAGACATTTATGATTGTTAGTTCTTCCTGATGGATGGACCCTGTAATTATTATGTAGTGCCCTTCTTCATCTCTTGTGATTGTCTTTAATTTAAAGTCCAGTTTGTCTGATATAAGTATCGCTACTCCGGCTTTCTTTTGATTTCCTGTAGCATGATATATATTTCTCCATCCCCTTACTTTTAATCTGAAGGTATCTTCCCGTCTAAAATGAGTTTCTTGTAGACAGCATATTGATGGATTTTGTTTCTTAATCCATTCTGCTACCCTATGTCTTTTGATTGGAGCATTCAGCCCATTTACATTCAGTGTTATTATTGAAATATGTGGATTTAGAGTCTTTGTATCTTTTGTAGGGTTCATGTTTGTGGTGGTGTCTCTGGTATCTTAGTTCCTTGCAACCTTTCCTTCAGAGCATCCCCCTCAGGATTTCTTGTAGGGCTGGCTTCGTGGTGACAAATTCTTTCAATTTCTGTTTATATGGAAAGGTTTTTTTAATCTCTCCTTCTATTTTGAATGACAGGCTTGCTGAATAGAGGATTCTTGGCTACATATTTTTAGTGTTTATCACATTGAAGATCTCCTGCCATTCCTTTCTGGCCTGTCAAGTTTCAGTAGATAGGTCTTTCACCACTCTGATAGGTTTCCCTTTGTATGTTAGGGCCCTTTTCTCCCTAGCTGCTTTCAAAATTCTCTCTTTGTCCTTGTATTTTGCCATTTTTACTATGATATGCTGTGCAGAAGATTGATTCAAGTTACATCTCAGGGGAGTCCTCTGAGCCTCTTGTATTTCCACATTTACTTCCTTCCCCAGGTCGGGGACGTTCTCTGCTATAATTTGTTCCAGGACTCCTTCAGCTCCTTTCCCTCTCTCTTCTGGGATTTCTATGATACGATTATTGTTGCGTTTGACCGTATCGCTGAGCTCTCGAACTCTTCTTTTCTGTTGTTTGATCAGTTTGTCTCTCTTTTTTTTTTTTTTTTTTGTCAGCTTCTTGTTTTTCTATATTGGTGTCTTCTAAATAACTTAGTCTCCTTTCTGCCTCTTCAATCCGTGCATTGGAGGCCTCTAATTCATTATGTATCTCGTTTATCACATTTTTTAATTCTTCATGCCTATTTTTATTTTCCATTCTGTCTGTAGCCATAGTTTCTGTGATGTCCCCTATGTTTTTTTCAAGCCCAGCTATTAATTTTACCATTATTATTCTAAAATCTTGTTCAGTTATGCTGCTTATATCTGTTTTGAGCAGTTCATAGCTGTCATTTCTTCTTGGAGTTTCTTTGGAGGAGAGCTCTTTCATTTCGTCATTTTAGTTAGCTTTCCGGCTCTTGTTGGCTTTAAAGACCTGGTATGCTTTCTGTGTCTATGAGCGCTGCTATATCCAAGAAGACTCTTTGACTGTCCAGTGCCCTTCCTTTCAGAGAGTGTTTTTTGAATGGTATCTCTTGGTCTTTCTTGTTGGGATCTTGGTTATTTTATTTTCCTATTCGTAGTGATATTTGGGACTCTCCACCTTGTGTACTCTGGCTTGTTTCTTGAGGTAGCCATTAGAAGCCTTTCTCAGTGGATTCTGCGTCCTTTTTCTCCCAATCTCTCAGGTTTTGTAAGGTTTCCAATGGCTTCAGATCTTTTCCGTGTGATGTATGGGCGCGAGTGCAAGTACGGAGCTCCTTACTTCACCGCCATCTTGCCCCCTCCGAACTTGCTCTTATCTGTTTTGAACAGTTCTTTAGCTTTCATTTCTTCCTGGAATTTCTTTAGAGGAGAGTTCTTCCATTTCATCATTTTGGCTTGCTTTCTGTCTCTTGTTAGTTTTAAAAACTTGTTAGGTGCTCTGCACATGCAAATACTGCTATACCAAATAAGGCTCATTAACTGTCCAGGGCCTGTCCATTCAGGAAGTGTTCTTATAATGGTGTCTCTTGGTCTCTCTTGTTGAGTCTTTGGTTATTTTATTTGCCTGCTCGTAGTGATATTTGGGACTCTCTACCATGTGTACTTTGGCTTGTTTCTTGAGGTAGCCTGCTTGGTAGCACGCAAATTGGTGGCCAGGGCTCTAGGTAGCCAGAAGCTGCGAGTCGAGCACATCATGACCATCGCAGTGGGGTGGTGGTGGTGGTGGTGGCAACACAGACCTAGCTTTCTGGAGCAAAAAATCTAAAACTGTTGATTTTAAGGGGCTCCCACTGGCTAAAAATGAGATTATTTAAACATTGAAGTGATTAATGGCAATGAATTGACGCATCTCAAACCTATAAACATCTCTGAGTACATAATAACACTCACAAAGGAAAAAAAAAGTGGTTGTACTTACAGGTTATTTTAGCAACAACTTATTAGTCTAAAAATCAGTTAAAAATTAATCAAGTTTTTGTCTTGTTCACCTGCATGAATGTCTTTTTGTGGCAATATTTAGATGAGGTATAAATGTTCTCATTTGTAGAAGAATTATTGCTAATAAACAGCAGAAGAAATGATGACTTTGAAATTACCACTTCAAATTCCCAGTCAAGATGATGCAATTTTATGCAAAGATTATCAATGAGTATTAAAACCAGTATGTGAAAGAAACTTTATAATGGCCCGAGCATACTGACATATGGCCCTGACTAATAATCTTAATACCCCTAAAGTAAAAGGACATGATGTGTTCCCTGATCTCATATATCTGTATGTAGATATATAGTATATCTAAATGTATTCTTTCAACAAGTTTAGAAGAATATGAATCCAGTTAAGCTTATAGATCTAATTGCTAGCAAAATATCAAAAATAAAGAAAAACTTAACCACGGAAGGCCTAATTAAAAATATGGGATATCATATAGGATAAATGACTCATTTAGTTTAAAAAATAGATGCAGCATAAAGATAAGTTTTAATAGGGATTCAGAATGTAGGCTTTTGAATGACAGAAGACTAGGGAAGTAAGAAATGTATATATGTATGAGAAGTTGAAGTAAACACTTGTGACATTCAGGATCTACAGGAAAGGAGGTGTCTGAGATGGGACCTGCAGGTAGGAAATGGAGGGGTCAGTAGACTGGAGGTTTCTGGATTTAAAGTGTAGAGGGAAGAAAAAAATGACATGAAACTGATAGGAGGCTAGGAAATTATGCTCAGGGTAGAATATTGAAGCAGGTGACTTCTTTTTTTTTTTTTTTTTATTTTTTTTTTTTTTTTTAATGTTTTTTATTTATTTCTAGGAGAGAGAAAGACAGCGTGAGCAGGGGAGGGTCAGAGAGAGAGGGAGACACAGACTCTGAAACAGGCTCCAGGCTCTGAGCTGGTAGTCAGCACAGAGTCCGATGCGGGGCTTGAACCCACGAACCACGAGATCATGACCTAAGCGAAAGTTGGACGCTTAACCGACTAAGCCACCCAGGCGCCCCGTGAAGCAGGTGACTTCTAAGTTAGAACAGATTTGCAGATACTATTTATTTAATATCCCTTTACATTAGGGGCTGACGTTCAAAAGAGGTGAAGGAGACTTAAGGTAAAAGGTACAGTATCTGTGTTTTAGTTACATGAATTTTGAAAACTTTAAGGTTGGAAGCAGGAGCTAGGGTAGAAAGGCACACTGTACCACAGAACCTAGGGACTTCAATGGGTAAAGGAGAATTTAAAGATGTAAGTTGATAGTTCTGAGTAAAGGAAGGGGTGAGACGTGGTTAGTTGAGAAAGATGAATGTTAACTGGAAGGTGGAATAACAATGATCCGGAAATAGCAACTGGGAATCAGGAGAATACCAACCCCCTCCTGAACTCCTGTGTTTGAGAATAAGTGATTGAGTAGTTAGTCCTCTGGCAAAGACAAAATTTAAATCCTCAGGTGAGGCATGACTTTTAGTGAAGGATGAAATAAGTACAGTGCCTGCAAAAAAGGATGAACTAAGAACTTTTTTTTAAGCAGTGAAAAGTGAGATTCAGAGAAAAGAGGAGAAATGTGTAGTGAGAATCTATCAACAAAAGCCATGAGGTGCATGAATGATAGGAAATGACTGAGTGAATTTCCAGAGTAAGAGGCACGTTTGCACTTAAACTTCTAAAATATTTGCCTTTTCTGTATGGGGCTAGTTATGATTAATACTATCACTCAACTATTCCCTGATTAGAATCATTGTAGCATTGATGTATGGTTCTTCCATATGTGTTAGTGTAGGCCTACCTTCCCATTTTTGTTCTATTCCTTATAAGGCAAAAGACAGTAATAAAATGTACTCAGTAAATAAAAAGAACTCTTCATATTTGCAGCAGATATGCTCTCAGACTTCTGTAAATTTTTTCACATCAGTTTAGAATATGGATTATGTTATAAAGAAACTACTTATTTATATAAGGAGGAAATCAAAGGTGAATTTAGATACAGTGGGAATACACACACCTACTATCTAAGTAACTTGATCTAACAATTGAGTAAGCATATGTGGGACTCAAATTCATGACTTTGCAAAATTAAAATTTACTAATGGATTAATAGTTTTCTCAGATTAGTTTTAAAATTGTAACATCAATTCTGAATTACAAGGGTTTAATGACTTTTTTTGACTGATTTATGGTAATATATACTAATGTACATATGAATATAATAAAAATAATTGACCTTAGATTTGAAATTTTCCAGAGCTCTAGAATGGACCTTTATTGCTTTCTTGGCTGGCTTAATAGTTTTTTAATTTTACTTTTTTCAGAAACTATTTCAAGCATTAAGTCTTTCAAGTATCTGTTGGGATGCAATTTTAAGATATTCAGAGATTAATAAAATATTGGATTAAAAATTATAAAAGTCGTATAACCCGATCAGCCTCTTAGTACAACTGCCCTTATTAAAAATAACTTACATGCTTTGGAGACTCACAATAAATCTATAAAATAAGTAGACCGAGAATTAGCTTTAGAGTTGGGGAAACTGAAGATCAGATGGGTTAAGCAGTTTTCCCAGCTGGGGGTTGAACTCAAAATAAGACCATCTGACTCCAGATGACTTTATCTTCCCATGACACATTTTCTAAATTAAAGGACTTATGGATGGAAGAGAAAAATAATTTCTTGAGACATATGTAGAGGAGCTTATGAGGTTAATTGGCTATAAGCCTGCCATTTGGATTTGTACACAAGCAGTGAGTGATGATGGAGTGAGCCTAGGACTTAGAGTGCGGAGACGTGGGTGTTAAGTCCCAGATCAGCTTTTTGACTCTGGGGAAAGATACTTAACCTGCGTGATCTTTAAATGCCTTCCAGAGTGAATGGGAACAATAATGCATGCTTTAAGAAATTGTTATTAAATGATTGTCATATGTTAAGGTACTTGTGAATGACAATGGATGATTATAATGCTTGATGTTGTTGCTGTCACCCTTGTTAGTTATAGAAAGAAACACATAGGTTCCAAGCAGTAATCCTTTCTACCCTCCCCCACCAAAACCCCCATGTTCCTTCTTGTGTGACCAAGGGACCAGGAGACACACAGCTTAACTTTGGACAAGCTGTCTGGAAAGAATTTGAAATGTGTTCCAGAAAGCCAGTTGGAGTTTAATAATGCATGAAAAATACACCAAGGGGAGGAAGGAACCAATTAGGAAGCAATTAAGGAGATTGCAATTACAATGCATCTTAATAAAGCCCAAAAAATATAGTCTAAAAATACAAGATGGGCTTGTTACCTATTGAAGAAAAGAGGAATGGGACTAAGGAAAGTTTCAAGGCAGATACTATGAAATAAAGAACAGGAAAAGAAAACATAAAACTATACTCCACTCTTTTCTTCTTTGCTTGTTTAAATCCCAAGCATCTTTCAAGAACCTATTCTTATGACATTCCTCTAAGCAACTTCTGTTCGGCACTGTTATGAAATTATTGGTCTTCTTTCACAATTAAAAAGCAAATGCTGATAATTCCCCAAATAGGAAGTAAAGTGGTTAATGAATTCTTAAAAAATGATCAACTATCTTAGAAATCAAATACATGCAAATTAAAACAATTTAGCATCCCACTTTACTTTGGAAATTAGAAAAGATTTTTAAGCAACTATTTGCCTTCTCCCTATTCACACTTGCATTGGGCATCTTCTCTAGTACTGAGCAGCTAATTGAGAAGTCATGCTTTCTTAGAACATGACTGTCAAACATTTGTGCTCTGGAAAAAGTCAGGAGACTGAACCAAGTAAGGCCTCAGCTCTACTAATGGGGTCATGAAAACTCAGATTTAGAGTCAACTTTTATTAATAGCTACTGTGTGAGAGCTGAGAACTTTATATTGTAAGTTAATCTCAGCTTTAATCTCTTCCTTTTATTCTATCCCCATCTGTTCAGAGTGGGGAGGACGTATGAGTCAGGAATTAGGTACCTTTCCTAATTTCAGGTTATTAGTGACAACATCAAGTTAATATGTGTGAAAGAATTTTTAAAATTAGTTGTTACCATCCTTGTAAAAACAAGAAACCTATTTGAGCAGTGTTAGATACTAACCATTGCAAATAAAATAAGCAAATGCTGGGTGCAGCTAAAATTTACTAATAGTAAAAAGTTATAAGAGATTTTGAATTTTATTTCAAAGATTTGCATTCTTTTTCTATTTTAAAATGGAATTAATGTTGCCTGGGTGGTTTTTTCAGTTAAGCATCTGACTCTTGATTTTGGCTCAGGTCATGATCTCAAAACTGTGAGATCAAATCCTGTGTAGGACTCTGCACTGATAGCACAAAGCCTGCTTGGGATTCTCCTCTTCTGCCCCTCTGCTGCATGTGCTTTCTCTCTCAAAAAATAAATTAACATTAAAAAATGGAATTGTATGTGAAAGACAAAAATGTGGTCATGATATTTAAAGTCAGCTTAAAACAGGTTTATATTAGATTTGGTTTTTATTATTTGGAATATTAATGTGATTTCCTCAATCACTTGTTTAAAACTTTTAGTCAGATGTGTCCAGACAAAAGATTTGGCTATTGATCTAGCTCCCCAAGACTTAAGTCTCTTCTCCAAGTTTTTTTCTATAAGCTTCTTCTTATTTTAACTTTGTTTTTTATTTATATTAATTTATTTTTTTAAGTTTATTTTTGAGAGAGGGAGACAGAGCCTGAGCAGTGGAAGAACAGAGAGAGAGGGAGAGAAAGAATCTGAAGCAAGTTCCAGGCTCTGAGCTGTCAGCACAGAGCCCAATGCAGGACTCAGACTCACTGACCACGAGATCATGACCTGAACCGAAGTTGGGTGCTTAACCTACTGAGCCACCCAGGTGCCCCTGCTTATTTTAACTTTAGTTGATATACCTGATATTTTATTATTTACCTTATTTTAATTTTTAGTGATTATAAAAATGAGTGTGAGAAGTATATTTTTCTTGTCTGATTATTCCATATGTGTGAGTCTTTTTATCACAGTGGGTTTATACATTCCTAATATTAAAAGGTTATATTTTAATCTTTGTGTGTCTTATGCTTTTATTCTGTGTATGTTTCCTCAGCACCACTTATTATAGGGCTAGTGTATTGCATGTCACTCCTCTCAGTGCATAAGGAATCAGTAATAAGGAAAACAGTTGGAATCACAGAATTAGAAGAAATTATGAGGCAATATATGACCTGGCTCTGTCCTGATATAGCAGTTTGCTTCTGTACACCCCTATGACAATTTGACCTTTATATAAATCTCTATCCAGAGTTTCACCAAGATTCTGGGAATAGTTCTGGATTTAGGTGGAGAGGAGTTTGGGGAAATCGTATCCCATTTAAAAGCCGCGTGACCCAGCATTAAGAATCCTGGTTTCTGGACTAGTTCTGGCTTCCTGATCCATTAAAACTCTAGGTTTTTTTTTTTTTTTTTACTACCAAATTGAGTTCTCACATTGTAAGATTGTTCCTGTTTTCTCACCTTGATATATTCCATTACTTAATTCTTTCAGCATAAGGTTATTATTTTTTCTCTTGAAGCAGCACTGTAGATTGGAAAGAATGTTGACTTTGCAGTTACACACATCCAAGTGAATGCTTGCTCCTAATTCCCTGCTATGTGATCATAGATAATCTTTTATAAAGTTGAGTTATTTAATCTGTAAAATAAGATCCATTGTACCCAACTCAAAGAGCTATAATAAATGTTAAATGAGTTTAAATAAATTTATTGCCTAGCATTTTTTAGTTTAAAAAATATTGGTTAGTTTCTGCTTTCGTTTCTTACTCTCATTGTTATCTAACTTAGAAATTAGAGGCTTCTCCTAAACTTCAAGTTTATATCTCAAACATGATCTGTGTTTATAAATCTTCACATTACCCAGTCTCTCCACTGCTAGCCTACCTAGCAGGCTAATTTAGGCAGTCTCCTGCTTTCATATGTAATGTACTCCTAGAAGCTTGTACGAAAGTCACAGATGCAAAAGAAAGAATAATAGATTTGAGTATTATGAGAACTCCATTTTAAGATATCATAAAAGTATTTCCTAAATTGTTATTTAAATACTCTGTTTTACTGCTAAATATAATATAAGGTTATTTTAAATGCAGGCTAAAATATAAAATACAAACATTGTTTTTAATTTTTCTTTTTTCAAATTGTCTTGCTCAGCTTATTTGAAAAGTCAGTGAACATACTGATTTTAATGTTGGAAGCAAGAACATGCTTCCAATCCAAGAACATGAGGATTGACACCAGTCCTTGAGGATTTGCATGCATGGTACAGGAGGCAGTGGCTAGATAGAACCCATCACATTATTCTTTCTCCGCTTGACCTTTGGTATCAGGTCTGCCTTCCTGAGTTCCTGGGAAGTTTGGAGGAACCTGCCCTCAGGAGTGAATTATTGGACTTTCCAGTTTAGGCCAGGGAGAAATTAGTAATTAATTTGGAAAATAAAAGAGTTAGGATTATATTTATTACTTCAGCTATTCAACGATCATTTCTTGAACTCCCAATTTGTTGAAGGCACTATTATGGGCTCTTGGGATATATCAGCGAACAAAATAGCCAAAGACCCCTGCCCTCCTGGACCATGCTTGCCATATTTCTATAAGTATGTGGAGCAAATCACACAGCATATTCCCCATGCTTGCATTGCACCTTTTAGAAAAATTATTCAGAAATTGATTTATAACATTTTGTATATGCTTTAAATTCTTTTCTTTCACAATTGAACATACTCTTTACTTTTAATGGCCATTCAATTATGGCTAAGCATTTACATTTCTGACATGCCTATTTATTTCTAGCTTTGCACAGTTATCACTAATAACTATATTTAAATTTTTTGTTTTCCACTCAATTGCTAAAATAGGTAATTAAATTGATTTGACTTTTCTTTTTGCTTGTTGTTTTACTTCTTGGACATACTTAACAATTACATAATTATTTGGATATTTGATCAATATTGTTGATTATTTCCTCAAATTCTTCTAGAGGATATGTGAGATAGAGACAGTGTGATGGTATTCTTGGGCTTAGACAATTCATAAATAAGAATTTTGAAAGATTTTAAGTAGATCCTATTAACTTTGATTTCTAAGTAGACAATTGGGTTTAGATTTAACACATCCAAAAATATTGTAATTATATGTGTTGGGGTGGCTTGGAAAGAGGATTTAGAGGCCTGAATTTATCTCCTATACTCCTTTTCACTGACTAGGTAACATTCTACAAATAATTTAAAATTGCTGAGACTTTATTTCTAATTAACAACACAGGAGAAATCCTATCCTCTTCACTGGTTAAGACAATGAAAGGGATCATGTCTATGAAATAATATTAATAACTGATACTGCTGAATGGTCACTATGTGCTGGCACTTTTCTAACTGGTCTCATTTCTCACTCTAGCCTTTTTGGTAGGTATCATCATTATCCCCATCTGACAGATAACTGAACAACAGAAATTAAATAACTTGCCCAAAGGCATGCATCCCGTAAGTAGAAAAGTTGGGTTGTGACTCAGGCATTCTCGATGCAGCATTTGCTTGTAATCCCTGCTCTGCCACAGAGTTTCCCAGTAGCAGCACTATTGGCATTTTGAGCTGAATAATCATTGTGAAGGGCTGTCCTTGTGCAATGTGTAAAGTTTAGTGATATCTCTGCCCTCTACCAACTAGATATGTATAGCATCCTCACCCCCAAATGTGACAACCAAAAATGTCTCAAACTTTATTAAATGTGTCCAGAGGGTGAAATTATCCCTTATGAAGAACCATTGCTCTCCTATATATTATCTAATAGGAATAAACAAATGTGAAATTAGCATTAGTAAGAGAGTGCTTTAGAAAATTTTTCCCCCCTGCTTTGAACAGCAGAACCCCAACCAAACTTCATGTTTGTATGTCTGTGTATTAAAATATTTCATGGATACACTAAAAGGAATGCTAAAATGTTAATGAAGAACTTTTTAAAGAATGATTGAAACTATGATAGGAAAATAATTTTACTTTACATATCTGTGTACATTGAACAACAGTTAAAAAGATAAATTTTTGGTCATATAAGAATAAAAATATTAATGGTGCTGACAACGATGATGAGGAGGAGGAGGAGCAGGATAATGACAGGATTTGCTAGGCTTTGTAAAAAGTAATTTCTATAGGTTATTAATCAAAGATAGATCGAATTGTTCTCACTATTATCTGAGTTTAAAATATTATGAAACTGAGTTTTGGAAGGGTAAATTATCTTTCCCACGGATAACCAGCTAGTAAGTATGGTGGAGCTTGTGTGTGAAATCAGGTCTATCTAACTCTGCGTTTCTACTTCTACATCTGATTTTATTTAGCCGTGGCTGTCTCGGTTGTAATTCTGGTTCTGAGATTTAGAGCATTCAGAGGAGTGAATTTTAAACCTCTTCGGGTGATAATATTCACTTCCTGCTTGTATCCTGAATATACTCTGGAGGACCATTTTCTGTTTTTTACCACTGAACATTGTTTGGCTGCTGTACGTTGGGGCATTATTTAATCTCTTTATGTTCCATCTCATTGACACTGCACTGCATTTAGGAAAAAAGGGAAGTGGAATTACATGGTAATTCATATTGGCTTCTTTTAAACATCTGTAGCACACATGTAACTCTCTAACAGTTTTAAATAAAAATGAGAAATAACAAAAAAAACCACACAATTTTTGTCATCTGTCAGGGCTCTTACCTGTGGATGACAGAGAAAATTAGATCTAATATTAAAGGACATTAAGTAGCTTATAGAATATTAAGATGGGGCTAGGGAAATAAGCAGCTAGAGCCAATTAAGTCAAGCACAACACATTTAGGAAAAGCATGCAACTACCCAATGGCACTATTCTTCTAAAAGCACCATTGCAGACACTTCCAGTCCCTGAACCCCTATGATGAGAGAATTATATTCTAGGGCTCAGAGAATGTCAGTCTCCCCAGATATACAAATGTCTTTCACTGTTTGTGTGTCTAAAGGGCCTTACCATGACTGCCAGCAAATACTAACTTACTCCTTTTGGTCATTACATTTTTTTTAAATGTTATTATTTATTTTTGAGAGGGAGGGGGGGAGAGAGAGAGAGAGGGAGAGAGAAGGTGGGGGAGGGGCAGAGAAAAAGGGAGACATAGAGTCTGAAGCAGGGTCCAGGCTCTGAGCTGTCAGCACAGAGCCTGACCTGTGAACCATGAGATCATGACCTGAGCAGAAGTTGGATGCTTAACCGACTGAGCCACCCAGGCAGCCCTCTTCTTGGTCATTTCTCATCCATATCTTGTCACTGTGTGTTTGATTGGTAGAAACAAAGTTGTATGCTCCTGTAGCTACAATAAGGTCTTAGGAATGGAACTTTCTCATTTCCATAATACAAGAGTGCAAGCTATAAGTAGGTTGAATTGACTGCAGACATACCCCACTTACAGAATTCACTGCAACTTTTTATATAGAATTATAGAAATAGCAACATGTCATCTTTGTGTCAGTACAAAAATCTTGAAGGCACAGCAGTTTAATCATAATAACATGAAAAGCACTGAATACATTGTGTTGCATTTAATAGTGGTGAAGTAAATACTTGTTGAATTAGATTAGATGTGCAACAAAGTTTAGGGCACTTTAGAGGAAAAGAAACTTACCCATTGAGCAATTACCATCTGCTAGCAACTTTATCATCTGCTAGCAACTTTATGTACCCATTATATTTCTTCTCCCCTAAAACTATGTGAAGAAGCTATCCATGACCTAGATAGGAGGTCAGTAGATAAGTAATTTGGAGAAGAACTCACAACTACTAACTGGGAAAACTAATTTAATTCTTTGCTTGAAAAACACATGCTTTTTGGGGCGCCTGGGTGGCTTAGTCGGTTAAGCGTCCGACTTTCGCTTAGGTCATGATCTCGCGGTTCGTGGGTTAGAGCCCCGCGTTGGGCTCTGTGCTGACTGCCAGCTCAGAGCCTGGAGCCTGTTTCAGAGTCTGTGACTCCCTCTCTCTCTGACCCTCCCCTGCTCACGCTGTCTCTCTCTCTCTCTCTCTCCTAGAAATAAATAAAAAAACATTTAAAAAAAAAAAAAGAAAAACACATGCTTTTTCATTTCAACTAGTTGGGTTACAAGGTAAAATTTCCCCAACATATTTACATATTTATCTGTGTATGTACTTATTACATTCATTTTGTCTCTTGTTTAACATGCTTATTAGTCTTAAAACATTCTAATTAGTAGTTGCAAGTGCATATATAATGGAAGTAAGCTGTGAGGAGTCTTTTGTTACCTTTTTATTCCTGGACTTTTGAAAGAAAATCTGTTCCTAAAAATGACATTCTCAAGGGAAAAACAACAAAAATATACTTCACTGTCTGAAGCCTCCTGGAGGAATTGGTAAAACTATTCGAATATAATCCTTCCTAAGAGTTTGGATTTGGAAATGTAAAGGGAAATGATGTGAATTACTTGGTAATGCCTCACAAATAACCATTATTTACTTCAGTGTTTACAGAGATTCTATTTTTGTCATGATATCTTTATTTAGAATGCATTTGCTGAGTATTTTGAAAAAAGTATGCCCTCTCAGAGCTTATGAAATGTTTACTGTTTTTTTTAAAAAGGAGGATCATTATACAAGTGACCTTACCAATAAGAGTTAAAGGTTGACTATGTCATCAGTAGAGAAATTCAAGAATGCAACACATCCCAGACCTAAGTCCTTGCAACTCCTGCAAGAGATGAAGTTTTTTGAAAAGTAATGTGAACAAATGAACGAAAAGACAGAAATAGGTTTTTATAAAAGATTTTAAAAGCTAAGACTAAAGATGAAGCTTTAAATACAGATAAGTTTTCAAGTCTTATATTTAGGTCTTTAGTCCATTTTGAATTTACTTCTGTGTTTGGTATAAGAAAGTGATACACTTTAATTACTTTGCATGTTGTTGGCCAGTCTTGCCAATACCACTTATTGAAGAGACTGTCTTTTTCCCATTGGATATTCTTTTCTGCTTTGTTGAAGATTAATTGCTGATATAGCTGTAGGTTCACTTCTGGGTTTTCTATTCTGTTCTATTGATCTATATGCCTGTTGTGGCAGTACCATACTGTTCTGATAACTACAGATTTGTAATATAACTTGAAGTGCAGAATTGTGATGCCTCTACCTTTGCTTTTCTTTTTCAAGGTTGCTTGGGCTATTTAGGGTCTTTTGTGGTTCTCTACGCATTTTTGGAATTGTTTGTTCTAACTCTGAAAAATTCTGGTGGTATTTTGATAAATGTATAGATTGCTTTAGGTAGTATAAACATTTTTACAATATTTGTTCTTCTAATCCATGAGCATGGAATATTTTTCCATTTCTTAGTGTCCTCATCAATTTCTTTCATCACTGTTTTACAGTGATTTCACATAGGAGTGTGCGAAACTCTTCAGTTAGGTTTATTCCTAGGTATCTTACTCTTTTTGGTGTAGTTGTAAATGGGATTGATTCCTTAATTTCTCTATCTGCTACTCCATTACTGGTGTATAGAAATGTAACCAATTTCTGTATGTTGATTTTGTGTCCTGTGACTTACTGAATTCATTTATCAGTTCTAGCAGGTTTTTGGGTTTTTTTGGTGGAGTCTTTTGGGTTTTATATATAGAGTATGAGGTCATCTATAAATAAAGTTTTACCTCTTCCTTGCTGATGTGAATGACTTTTCTTTCTTTTTATTGTCTTATTGATGTGTCTAGGACTTCTAGTATTATGTTAAATAACAGTGGTGAGAGTCATCCCTAGAGAACACAGGCAGTAACCTCTTTGACATCTGCCAGGGCAACTTCTTTCTAGATATGTCCCCTGAGGCAAAGGAAACAAAAGCAAAAATAAACTATTAGGACTTCATCAAAATAAAAAGCTTCTGTGCAGCAAAGGAAACAATCAACAAAATTAAAAGACATACTATGGAATGAGAGGAAATATTTGCAAATTACATATCTGATAAAAGGTTAAAATCCAAAACACATAAAGAACTTATAAAACCTGATTCCCCAAAAAGAATAATCCAATTAATAAATGGACAGAAGACATGAATAGACATCTTTCCAAAGAAGACATACAGATGGTTAACAGACTTATGAAATCAGGGAACTGCAAGTCAAAACCACAATGAGATACCATCTCACACCTGTCAGAATGGCTGAAATCAACAAGAAACAATAGGTATTGGTGAGGATATGGAGAAAGAGAACCCTTTTGTGCTGTTCATGGGAATGCAAACTGGTGCAGCCACTCTGGAAAATCTTTGGTATTTACCCCAAAAATTCAAAGGACAGCATACACTCCAAAATGTAGTAGCATTATCAATAATAGCAAAATTATGGAAAGGGCCTAAATGTCCAATGATGGATGAATGGATAACTGATGAATGGATAGCAAGATGTGTATATTTATTCTAGAATGAAATCTTGCCATTTGCAATGACACGGATGGAGCTAGAGTATATTATGCTAAGGGAAATACATCAGTCAAAGGCAAATACTATAAGATTTCACTCCTATGTGAAATTTAACAAACAAACATTGAACAAAGGGAAGAAACTAGAAAGGAAGTCAAATAAAGAAACAGACTCTTAACTCTAGAGAACAAACTAATGGTTACCAGAGGGGAGGTAGGTGAGTGGGGCTGGGTAAAATACATGATGGGGATTAAGGAGTGCACTTGCTATGAGAAGCACTGGGTGTTGTATGGAAGTGTTGAATCACTCTAGTATATACTTGAAAGAAATATAACATTGTATGTTAACTAACTGGAATTTAAATAAAACTTAAAAAAAAATGTAAGAATATATTATGTATAATATATAAGAAAATGAAACAAAATTTTGTTACCTTAAAAAAATTCCCATGCCGGTTAATTACATTCCCATACAAATTCAATGACGTTGGCCTCCTATATTGGCTGATAAAGTCTTTTCACATGTTTCCAAGTTATTCCCTTTCTTTGCTGGGCAGATCAAATCCCCCTTCTCTCTGAAGGCTACCCTAACTGTACCTCTTTTCTCTCCTCTGGACTTTTGTAGGAGTGGGAGGAAGAGGTCTTCAAAGAGCCAGTTTAGGGAGATATTAAGTTTTTTACAGAGACAATTGAAATCCCAAATTATTCTCAGCAAAATTATGCCAACAAGGAGGAGGAGTTGGCAGAATATATGGTCAGCAGGAGTTTGAAGAGGATTTAAGTTGACTGAGAAGTTCCCATGGAAGAAGCAGGTTCAAATAGAACAGAGAGACTTTACTACAAGCCAGGAATTCAGTTGGTTGGCACAACAATGGAATTTCTTGTAACATTTCTTGTTACATATTGCCGTTATAATTTATAAGACTTGTAATAACTGTTTTATAATTAAATTTTTATTTTGAGATAACTGTAGATTCATATGCAGTTGTAGATAATATAAAGAGATCTCCTGTGCTGTTTACACAGTTTCCTGTAGGAAAACATCCTGAAAAAGTATGGTACAATATCAGACCAGGATATTGGTATTAATACAGTCAAGATACACAAAATTTCTATCACCACAAAGATTTCTTAAGTTGTCCTTTTATAATCATTCCCAAGTCCCTGCCATTCCTATTTCCTTCTTAACCTCTGGCAATGTGTAATTTATTCTCTATTGGCATAATTTTGTCATTTCAAGAATTGTATAAAAGTCGTATAGTATATAACTCTTTGGATTACTTTTTTTCACTCCACATAATTCTCTGGGGATTCATTCAGGTTTTTGTATGTATCAATAGTTCATTATTTTTTATTACTAAGTAGTATTTCACTGTATAGATATACCACAGTTTAACTGTTTACCAATAGAAAGGGATATGGTTTATTCCTGGCTTTTGACCGTTACAAATAAGGCTACAATAAAGATCTATGTGCAGATATTTGTGGTAAGACTTGATTTTCTGGAATAAAAGTCCAAGACTGGAATTACTGGACTATATGGCAATTGCATGTTTACTTTTTAAATTGCCAAACTGTTTTCCAAAGTGTTTGTACTGTTATATATTCCCACCATTTCTCCATATTCTTGCTAGCCTTTGGTGTTGTCACTTTTTTATAATTTACTATTCTGATAGATGGGTAGTG
The DNA here is from genome assembly GCF_003009895.1 of Hyaena hyaena. NCBI lineage: Eukaryota > Metazoa > Chordata > Mammalia > Carnivora > Hyaenidae > Hyaena > Hyaena hyaena. The sequence continues at coordinate 2,609,968 of NW_024080691.1, forward strand.
GTATTTCATTGTGGTTTTAATGTGCATGTTCTAAATGGCTAGTGATGTTGAAAATTTTGCACTTACTTATTATGTATTTATATTCCTTGGTAAAATGTCTGCCCATTTCTAGTGCTTGGTTTTTAATTGGATCAGATTTCTTTCTTTCTTTCTTTTGTTTTATTTTGTTTTATGTTGAGAGTTCTTTATATGTTCTAGTTACTGGTCCTTTGTTAGATATATGGTTTGTAAATATGTTCTAGTTTGTATTTCTCCTCCAAACTTTGTCTTTTTCAGAGCAAAATATTTTAATTTGATAAATTCCAGTAAAGCATTTTTTGCCTTTTATGCTTTGTACTTTTGATGTCAAGTCTAAGAATTCTTTGTCTTTATATCTCAAAAATTTTCTCCTATGGTTTAAAAAAATTTTTTTTAATGTTTTTTATTTATTTCTGAGAGAGAGATTGACAGCATGAGCAGGGGAGGGTCAGAGAGAGAGGCAGATACAGAACCTGAAGCAGGCTCCAGGCTCTGAGCTAGCTGTCAGCACAGAGCCCAACGCAGGGCTCAAATTCACAAGCAGGTGAGATCATGATCTGAGCCAAAGTCTGACACTTAACTGACTGAGCCACCCAGGTGCCCCTCCTATGATTTTTTAAAAAAAAAATGTATAGTTATATATTTTACACTTAACTCCATGATCCACTTAAAACGAATTATTTAACATGTCACAGTCACACCTCCCCCCCCCCCCACTTTTCCCATAGATGTCTAATTGTTTTGTCCTCATTTGTTGAAAAGGCTACGTTTTCTTTAAACTTTTTTTTTTGTAATGTTTATTTAGTTTTGAGAGAGAGAGAGAGCATGTACAAGTAGGGGAGGGGCAGAGAGACAGAGACAGAGAATCTGAAGCAGGCTCCAGGCTCTGGGCTGTCAGCACAGAGCCTGAGGTGGGGCTTGAATTCACAAACTGTGAGATAATGACCTGAGTCGAAGTCAGACGCTTAACTAAGCCACCCAGGCACCCTTGAAAAGGCTACATTTTTGTTATTGAAGTATAAAAAGTCGTTTTGGGCATATTTCTTTGGGTCTGTTTTTGTTTCTCTGTTCTATTCCATTTATCTACAGTTCTATGCCTCTGTTAATACACACAGTCTTGATATTATAGCTATATAGTAAGTCTTAAAATCCAGTAGATTTATTCCTCTTACTTTATCCTTCTTTTTCAAAATTGTTTTACATATTCTAGTTTATATGTCTTTCCACATAACTTTTAGAATAACCTTTTCTATACTTATAAAAACTAGAATTTTGAAAGCAATTGTATTAAACCTATATCAATTTGGGGGAAAACTGACATTATGACTTTAAGTCTTTCAATTGATAAATATACCTTTCTTTCCATTTATTTAGAACTTTGATTTCTTTCATCCATGTTATGTAGTTTTGAGCATACAAGTCCTCTACATGTCTTGTTAGTTTAACACTTTAGAATTTCACTTTTTGAGTGATTATAATGGTATTGCATTTTTAATTTTAGCATTTATTTGTTCATTGCTACTACACAGAAATATAATTGGTTATTTTAGTTTATATATTCTATATTGTGAATTTTCTGAACTCATTAACTACTTCTAGGATTTTTCTTTAGGTTCTTAGAGATCTTCTATGTAGACAACTATTTCATCTTCAAATAAGAATGGTTTTATTTCTTTCTTTCCAAACTATATGCCCTTAATTTCATCTTCTTGCCTTGTTTAACTGGCTAGAAAGGCATGGTATGTAACTCTTTTTATATACTGCTGATTATTAACATAACTGATATTAATGAGGACACTGATTCATCTGTAGTATTCTCATTTTATACTCTTTTGTCTAGTTTTGGTATCAGTAATATTAGCTTCTTGAAATTTGTTGGGACATATTCACTCACTTTTTATTTCTGGAAGAGATTGGGTAGAACTGGTGCTAATTCTTTTTTAGATATTTGGTACAATTCTTCAATGAAACTGTCTGAGCCTGGAGATTTTGTTTCTGGGAGTTTTAAAAGTATGAATTCTATGTCCTCAATGAATACAGGACATTTAAGTTATGTGTTTTACATTGGGTTGATTGTAGTACTTTTTGTTTTTTTAAGAATTGGTCCATTTCTTCTAACTTGTCAAATTTAGTGTGCAGAATTGTTCACAGTATTCCTTTATTGTTCTTTTGAAGTCTGTAGGATTTATAGAGATAGCCCATTTTATTTTGGCATTGATAACTGACATCTTTTCTCTTTTTACTTTGTCATTCTTACTAGAGGTGATATTTTCAAAGAGCCTAGGTCTCTCTCTTTTTTTAAGTTTGTTTATTTTGAAAGAGTGTGCACACACATGCTGGGGAGGAGCAGAAGGAGAGGGAAAGAGAGAATCCCAAGCATGGGGCTCAAACCTATGAATCATGACATCATGACCTGAACAGAAACCAAGAGTCAGATGCCTAACCAACTAAGCTACACAGGCAACCCACCAAGAGCCCAGCCCTTTGCTTCATTGATCTTCTCTATTATTTTTTGATTTTCAATTTTAATGATTTCTACTTTTATCTTTATTTTCTTCTTTCTACTTGATTTGAGTTTATTTTACTCTAAGATTTTTGATATGAAAACTTTGATTATTGTTTTTTTCTTTTTAAAATTTATAGATATGATACTAGAAAATTTCTGCTTATTGCTACTTTATGTCTCCTGTAATCTGATATATTCTGTTTTCAGTTTTATTTAGTTTAGTGTATTTTTTTTTAATCTCCTTGGAGATCTTCTCCTTGATCCATGAGTAATTAGAAATATGTTACTCAGTTTGTAACTGTTCGGAGATTTTCCTATTATCTTTCTGTTAGGATTTATACCTTGATTCTATTGTGTTAGTATAGCATAATATGCATGATTAAAATTCTTTCACATTTTTAAGAAATTGTTTTATTGTCCAGCAAATGGTATAATTTGGTATATGATCTTTCAGCACTTATAAAGAAAGTATTATAATGTTTTCAAATGGAATGTTCTACAAATATTGAGATTCTGTTGATTAGTGATATTTTGAGTTCTTCTATTTTCTTGCTGACTTTTTGTTTAATTGTTTTATCAGTTGTTGAGAGAGAGGTGTTAAAGTTTCCAACTATCATAGTAGATTTGTTTCTCATTTCAGTTCTATCAGAGTTTACTTCACACATTTTTCAATTGAAAGTAAATGGATGGAAAATAATATATCATGTAAATGTTAATGAAAGGAGAGCAGGAATGGCTATGTCAATATCAGTCAAGGTGGATTTCAAAATAAATAAAATTACTAAAAGTAGGGGGGGACATTATGTAATAATAAAAGGGTCAATCCATCAATAAGACATAGCAATCCTAAATGCATATATGCCAGTAAACAGAGGTGGAAACTATGTGAAGTCTACATCATTATTTGAAGTGATTTTCTTATGGACAGCAAAAAGTTGGGTCATCATTTTTAATGTACTTCGCCAACCTCTCTTTCTTAAGTGGTATAGATCATTTACATTTAATATAATTATTACTATATTAGGGCTTATGCTTACAAGTTTATTTTAAATTTTGGTCAGTTGTCTCCATTTTGCTTTCTCTCTTAATTTTTCTGCCTTCCTGTGTGTTATTTGAACATTGCTATACCACAAACTAGTATCTTAAAACAGTAATGATTTATTCAGCTCAGGATTGTATGATTTGGCAATTTAAGCTAGATTTTGCTGTCTGGACTCTTATGGTTTCAGCTAGGGTGCCAGACTGCTGGTGGGCTTGTTGATCTGAGATTACCTCATTCACATGTCTGATGGTTAGTTTGCTATCACCTGAGTCTATGTGGGAAACTGAACTACCAAATATCATCATATAGCAGGTTAACTTGGACAATAAGTTTTTAAGAGTGGAAGCATATACACTCTCATAATTTCTAAATTTAGAACTGCTACAATATTATTCTGGATAATTCTTTTTTTTTAATGTTTTAATAGTTTATTGTCAAGTTAGTTTCCATATAACACCCAGTTTAATTCTAATGGCCAGAAAAAGTTACCAGTCTAACCACAATGAAGGATTGGAGAAATTGATACCATCTTTTGATGGAAGGAATTTAAAATCATGTTGCAAAAGAATGTACAGGAAGAAATGGCTAAATATGACCATTTATGCAATCTGCTACAGGCTCCCCATATTTTTATATTTTATAAGCTGAATTATATCACAAAATCTTTGAGTAGCATAAAGAACAACAGTATGGCCTTACTAATTAGGAAAACTCAAATGGATGAATGAGGAGGATGTACTGAAAAGCACCCTTTAGATAGTGTTAGAAAAGAAATAATTTCTTCCAGAGAGGAGAAAACTTTTTCATGTAAGATCAAAATAGAAATTATTATCCTACTAAACCCAGAGAGAGATATCCCTTACATAGATTAAAAGTTTGTGTCCCCTCAAAATCCATATGTTGAAATCCTAACTCCCAATGTATTTGGAGGTAAGGCCTTTGGCAAGTAATTAGGTCTTTAAAGTGGAATTCTTATGAATGGGATTAGTGCCCTTATAGGGGAGACTCCAAACAGCTTCCTTGCCCCTTCTGCAATGTAAAGAACAAAATAAGAGGCAAGATGCAGGCTCTCACCAGATAGTGAATATGCTGGTGCCTTGATCCTAGGATCCCAGCCTCCAGATTTGTGAGAAATAAATTTCTGTTTCTTATAAGCCACCTAGAGTATGATATTTCTGTTACAGCATCTTCACTAAACTAAGACAGTGCCTCAATTTCAGATAGTTTTTAAAAATGTAGTGTTGAGAAGATCTATAGCAAGTATTTGGAAAAAAGAAAAGAATCATACAAGAAAGAACACACCACTCTCAGATCAGGGAAAGAAATAAGTCAGATATATTGGCAGCACTTTTCCTTTTTTTTCCCCCAAGAAAGATTTGTTGATTTATTTTGAGAGATGGAGAGAGGGAGGCAGAAAGAGAGGGACAGAGAGAATCCCAACGAGGTCCTGCATTGTCGGTGCAGAGCCGTACACAAGGCTCCATCCCATGACTCTGAGATCATGACCTGAGTTGAAACTGAAAGTCAGATGCTTAACCAACTGAACCACCCAGGCACCCCAGTGTTTTTTCCTTTTTAAAAAAAAAAATTGAACCTGAACTATATTAGGGTGTGCTAGAGGAAACAATGTAATTTAAACTACATTTGATATAGACAATGTGAATGCAGACTGAATGGAAACAAAGGCATAAGAATTTTTTTTTAACTATTATCACTTTCTAATTACTGAAAACAAATGTTTATGATGAAACAGAATGCATTATGTGGCAATTTAGAGTAAAGCATAGCAGCTGCTAAATAAGATAAAGACATGGATTGAGATGTTTTCCTTAGCTATATTCGGATATACTTGTATTAATTAGTGTGAAAGAATTGAAAGTTAATATAGGAGTGCACTATGTACTTTTTGAAATTTTACTTAGTTTTATCATAAAGTATACATTTCTTATTCTGTATTGTGGGTTCAAACTTTTTACCCAATGCTTTATGGTTTTATTCCTGAACCACAATGGAAACTGTAGAATATAATTTTTTTGGGGATTTCAGAATTTTAGATGGAGTTCCAAATTCAAAATACAAGTTAATATTAGTATAATATAATACAATTTTAAAGTACCGTCTTCATAATTTACCTGTATCTGGCATTGGTGTTTTATAATGTTTGCCCACCATATCCCAAATAGTCTATGTGAGAGGAAATTAGAAATTTGAGAAAATTCATGGAGTAGAGAATTTCTTATATAATTACTCTCCTCCAAAGCTAATTAAGGAGGACTTTGAGACTACCAGAGAAATTGGGAATGGCTGGCCTCCTACTATATAACTTTATGCTAATGCATAAGACCCTGCATTCTCCTCTGGGCAACTGGAAAAATATCTTGGGATAGTTGATATGTGCTCTCTGGATTAGGGGACACATATAAATATTTAGAGAATTCAATATAGAGAATCTGTAGTTAGACACTGTTGGAAGTGGCCTCTAATTACATAGTAGTAGTGAGTCAATCTTTGCCACTACTGTTTGGAATGGACATTTTTTAGGGAACAGGTGAACACCATGGAAAGAAGTCAGGCTAGAGACATCTTTAATGTCCTCTTTCAGAGAATCCAGATGAAAGACAAAGTAGTCTGCTGGAAAATGGATACCTATGTCAGAAGTCCTCAGAGAGCCTGCAAAGGACCTGTATAATGACTATGAGAAAATCAGAACTTGAATACCTATCATGCACAGGCATTGATTTTCAAGTAGTATTGACTAGTGGGGTCAACTAAGCAAGAAGGAAAATGCACACACAAAATCCACAAAAACAAAAATTCTTTCCCTCAATTTAGCCATGACACTATGAGCAATGAGAAGGAAGGAAAGAGGAATTGAAGAATAGGCCATACCCTTTCCCCTTAATCATGGGTCATAAGATATTAAAGGGGAGAAACTTTGAATTTATAAGGAGATTGTGTATTGATTTAGATAGGTTGGGACTTTTAAAATAAGCAAGGCAGTCTTAATTATTAAAATGGAAATAATACTTATGACAGATAATGATAGGATAGCAATGGAATTCACCATTAGGTGTCATTATGGGGTAGGGAAGGGAGATTCAACAATGTTTTTTTTTTTTTTTTTGATAACTTTTTTAGTGTTTATTTTTGGGAGAGTGAGAGAGAGAATAGGGGAGGGGCAGAGAGAGACACAGAGACACAGAATTGGAAGCAGGTTCCAGGCTCTAAGCTGACAGCACAGAGATGGACAAGGGGCTTGGATCCACAAGCATTGAGATCATGACCTGAGCAGAAGTTGGCTGCTTAACTGACTGAGCCACTCAGGCGCCCTGATTCAATAAAGTTTTAAGGTAGTGTTAGAAGAAAAATCTCCCTTTTCATAACCCATTGAGTTCACACTGTTCAGAAAATTGATTATACAGGAAAAAGTACATATTTTTTGACTGGATACACAAAAATGATGACAGCAGTCAGATTTCTTGTACTAAAAGCAGATAGGCCAGGTGAGGCCCCTACCTCAGAACCCATATTTTACAGTAGGGCCTATGCTACACTATTTTTTAAAATTAAGACTAGAGAAGCTTAAGATTCACAGCAAAATTGAGGGAAGATAAAAAGATTTCCTATATATGCTCCAGCCCCACACATACATAGCCTCTCCCTTTGTTAACATCTTCCACCAGAGTGTACATTTGTTATACATGATGAACCTACACTGATACATCATAATCTCTCAAAGCCCATAGTTGACATTACAGTTTACTCCTGGTGTTGTACATTCAATTTGAGTATATATGATGTATCCATCATTCTGGTATTATACAAAGCATTTTCAATTCCCTAAAAATCATCCCAGTTCCACGATTTATCTCTTTTACCCACGCCCCCCAATCCCTGGCAACCACTGATCTTTGTATTGTCTCCATAGTTTTGTCTTTTCCAGAATGTCACAGTTGGAAACATACAGTATATAGCTTTTTACTTTGGCTTCTTGCACTCAGTGATATGTATTTAAGTTCCCTCCATGTCTTTTTATGGCTAGATAGCTTATTTCTTTTTAATGCTGAATAATACTCCACTCTCAAGATGTGCCATAGGTTTTTTTTTTATCCATTAAACTACTGAAAGACATTTGATTTCTTCCATGTATTGATAATTATGTATAAAGCTACTGTAAACATCTTTGTGCAGGTGTGCATGTGTGTGTGTGTGTGTGTGTGTGCACATGCACATATGGATGTAACTTTAAAACTCCTTTGAGTAAATACCAAGGAACACACTTGCTGGATTGTAAGGAAAGAGTATGTTTAGTTTTATATCTATATAAAAAATTCCAAACTGTCATCCAAAGTGGCTATACCATTTTGCATCCACACCAGCAGTCAGTGCATTCGTATTCTACATCCTCACCAACTTTGGTGTTTTGAATATTATGGGTTTGACAATTGTAATATGTATGTAGCAGTATCAACACCATTGTTTTAATCTGCATTTCCCAGATGATGTATAACATGGAGCATCCTTCATATGTTATTTGGCATCTGTATATCTTCTTGGTGAGGTGTTATTTTAAGAGAGAGGGAAAACATGAGAGGGGGATGTGCAGAGAAAGAGGGACAGAGGTTCTGAAGCGGGGTGTGTGCTGACAGCAGCAAACTGGATGTAAGGCTTGAACTCATGAACTGTGAGATCATGATCTGAGCTGAAGTAGGATGCTCAACCAACTGAGTTACCCAGGTGCCCCTGGATAACAATTCTTTATCAGGCAGGCCTTTTACAAATATTTTGTTCCAGTATGTGGCGTATTTTCTCATTATCTTGACAATGTCTTTCACAAAGAAATGTTTTAAATTTTAATTAAATACTGCTTATTACTAATTTTTTTTCTTCATAGATTATGCCTTTGGTGTTATATCTAAAAAGATATCACCATTCCCAAAGTCATCTAGATTTTCTCTTATGTTCTCTCCGAGTTTTATAGATTTGTGTTTTATGTTTAGGTCTGTGATCCATCTTGAGTTAATGTTTGTGGAGGTTGTAAGGTCTGTATTAATACAGACCTGTTCTTTTTTCTTTTTTTTCTTTTTTTTTTTGCATATGGATGTCCAGTTGTTCCTGCATCATTTGTTGGACTATTTTTATTCTATTGCTTTATCTCCTTTCTCAAATATCAGGTGGGTATATTTATAGAAGTCTATTTCTGGTCTCTTTGTTCCATTTCACTGATCTATTTGTCTGCTCTTTAGCCGAAATCACACTGTCATGATTACCATAACTTTATAGTAAGCCTTAATGCTGAATAGTCTTTCTACATTGTTCTCCTTCAATATTGTGCTGGCTATTCTGGGCCTCTTGCCTTTCCATATAAACTTTAGAATCATTTGTCACTATCCACAAAATAACTTGCTAGGATTTGATTGGCATTCCATTCACTCTATAGCTCAAGTTGGAAAGCCACACTATTTTTTCATGAGTATGACCCATTTTATATTTCATATATATCTGTATCCCCTCATAACTCCTTGCTCAGCCAATGCAGAAAGTATGCTTTTAATGAAAAAGTTTTTACTTGGTAAAAAAAAAAAATAGCTCGTTAAGTAGCATGCAATTTTGACATTTAGTTAGACAGTATTTAGAGGAGATAAGAACTCTGAACATGGAGAAGTAAATGTAAGAATACATGCCTACTTATGACCCTCTAGGCTACTTTAAAGCAGGCCTCATTATTATATGTCTTATGCATAAATGCAAGTATTTTTTTGTTTTTCTTTTGTATCCTATTAATAGCAATGAAAATGAGTACCTTGACAAATTATGTTCTTTGCCTTTTATTAGTTCAATATGCTCCAATCTCCTCTATTTGAAAAGTCCATTAATTTTTTTGATTAAATTCTATTTTATTTATTGATGACCTGCGATGTTTTGTATAATTAGATTTTACTTAATTCAGGTCAACAACCTTTGTTAACTCAATTTTGTTGTAAGTTTTGAACTTGGCAGTTTCATACATGTTATCTTTTTTCATCATGGAAACATTCCATTTTTATGTTATTTGGTAAGAAAATTGAAATCCAAAGATACTATGTGAGTTTGAAAAGTATCCCAACTGGAAAGCATAAGAACAGCATAGGGAGTACATAGTATTTTATGCCACGGCTACCGAGCAACAAGGGAAGATAAGATGCATAAGCAGTGTTACCAGACTTACTGAAGCAGTTTTCCTTCTTCTCTCTCTCTCTCTTTATTTTAGAAACACTCATGCAGACAAAGCAGTAGAAAATGTTCCAGTCCCACGATTCCCATTATATTATAGGCAGAGCCATCTGTCAGGACCAGACATCAGATTGCAGGATAGGGACCCTGACCTTTCGCTACGGTGCTCTGAAGCTACATTATTAGGAAAGTCCTTGTCCTTTCCTTGTGTGAACAGAAGCTGAGATATAATAGGGATATGATGCCATGGAACCTTGGCTTCAGCCTTTCCTCTTATCTAAGTGTTCATGTTTAGGAAAGCACTAGCTCCTGGTTCTAGCACTAGCACTTGATGATACATTTGCAGTTAAGTCTTCTTGTTGACCAAAATTGGTTATTTTAAGCAGTTAATCATGTCACTCACTTTCCATGGGACTTTTCAGGAGACAAACTCGTTTGCAAGGAAGGAAGCCTTAAAGTGATCAGTCTTGGAGAAGTTAACCCTTACCTCTCAATTATTTTCATTGAAACCTTGTACTTACTTTACAGACATTTTATTCTATCTAAACGTTAATTTTTAAAGATTATTAAAAAGATTATTTAAAAGAAAGTGTTAGAGTTCGATTTGAAACCGGATCTTTTGACCCCACAGTCTATAATCACTTCATTTCACTATAGCAGCTGAGGAAAATTCATGGCAAAATAAATACTATTATTTGAGGTTAAAAATTTTTGTAGGAAATGAGAGGCTAAAACAACATTTTTTAAGAGTAGAAATGTATGGTGTTGGTTGTCCTTAAGGATGTATATCAGTGGCATCAGACATGCCATTGCCAGAAATAGATGAGTCAAAAAGGAAATAGATTTGATAGGATATTAAGGACAAAAAAAAAAAAATTGAAATGAGCCAAATAAGACCCATTAGGGTCATGAAATGGAAACAAAGTTCTGACCTGAGACTTGGAATATGTGTGGCAAATCATAACTGACTTTTGAGAAAGCAATTCTTTGACTGTGGGGAGAGCTGCAGTTGTATTTGCAAGAAGTTATGTGGGAATGATTGATTTAAAGTTTGATAAAGCAGTAAATTAAAAAATGATTTAATAAAAATTTGGCAAGGAAATAGAGGATAGGAGTATGGATGGATAGCTCTTGAGAAAAACTTTTTTATATTTTTGTTTTCAGGATGGGAAAATACAAGTTTTGGTGTGGTCTAATCAAGAAGGATCACATAGAGCTATGTTTAAATTTTAAAATGGTAATATGTAGAAAATAGTTCTAGAGGTCCTGGCAAAAAATGGGTACTTATATTATACATGTAGAACTTAAGATTAGAAAGAAAAATGGATTCATGCCTTTTCTTTGACAAATAAAGAAAGCAATGAAAAGTAAGAAGACGACATTTTGAGGTGAAAGTGAAGATGGTGGATGTAATTTATATGATCCATTGAAATGTTTAACACATATTTATTGGGAGTCACCTGCCTGGGAATAAATCCAAGACAGACGAAAGAAGAACAAAGAGAGAATACCTGAGTTTAATAACATTATTGAACAATTCCTGAATATTAACTGCACTCATGGGATTCTCAGTTATGAGGCAATGCAGCCTATATTTTGATTGGGATAGTTGGGTTTACTGAAGATATTTAGATGTCTGTTACTTGTAAAATGACCTCATCAACATCAATCATAGTTTCCTCCTTCCTTTTTAATGTAACTTCACACATGGCCATATCATGCATGACCTCTCCGAGTAATACTTCTCAACCCAAAAATTTAAGGATCCCATTCTATACCATACCCTGTATTTCAAGCCCAAGTCTTCCAATACCCTCTCTCTAATATGCTTTTATGTCCAGAGATTCCACCCATGTTGAGTATATCCCATTTCTTTTATGTACTACCCTTTCAGTTTCTAACTTCCATTTTGAGCAATTTAGTTTCCGTGATCCAACATGGTAAATGTTCCCTTACAAATATTCTTGATTCTATCTTATTTCCAAACTACCTGATAAAATACCAACCATAGCCGACTTTAATTATCTGTCTTCTCCATGGTGTTTACTCATTTAAGATTTGAACATCAAAAAAAGTGATTAAAAATCTCCATTTGAGAGGGAGAGACTTAACAACAATGAGCTCTTGGTAAAGAAACATGTGTACTCTTATTTGTTGGGAAAACTCTGTTGTTAATTTCTCCAGGTGATGTTCCATGGACTTACCGGATGCATTCTCACCTGTAGAACATAGTCTTGGGTGCCAGAAATCTGGAAGCTGAATGAGGGAGAAAGTTACGGGTTTCAAAACCTAGTGTGAAAGTTTTCACTTAGCACCTCTGTTTACTGAAATCAAGCCTCAGTTGTTCTTGGTGTTCTCAATTTTGAGACCTTCTGAATTACATTTTTAGAAAAACCTCAGCTCTGTTGAGATGGAAATAGATAATTATCCATCTGTGGTCAACAAAGATGGGATCTGTAGTTGAACTTATTAAACATATTTTGAGACAATTCTGATGATTTTAATCCCGTTTTATCTTTGTTTCTAGAGCTTATAGGGCCACCAGTTTTTAAGTCTTCTGGTAGTCCTAAAAATAAAAACTGGGCGCTTCTAAGTTGATCCTACTTTTAACACAGAGCGTTGATTTTTCAGGTACACTGTCAACACTGCCTTGTTCATTTGTTTTTCAGATTCCAAAGTTTCATTGCTTTTACATCCTGTCACATTTTCTTTATCCTTATGAATTGATGCTTTCACAAATGTTCTTGACTTTCATTTGAGTAGAGTTTTAGGAGGGAGAAGAAGGTAACACAAGTTTTAAACTTGAAGTCTTTATCTAGAAGTGACTCCATTCCTGAAGTACCAGAAATCTTCATTCTTCCCTTTAGTTTTGCTCTTTAATTAGTTAACAAATTAGCCTGCCCAAGGCAAGAGAAGACCTCCTGCATGACTAATGGAAAGTTTGGCATGTCCTACAAAAGGGTAGTTTCTGCTCGTCCCTACAGAGGATATATTTCAGAGTTATCCCTGTGCAACTAATTCAGTTAAAATGCTGCTTATCAACTTTATGACAGGTAATGTGCTTGACAGGTTTACATATTTTATTTCATTTGTTTCTCAAAAATAACCCTATATATCATTTTGTAGTGTAAACCCACAAGCTCTGAGAGGGTAAGTTACTTTTCCCAAAACTCGAAAGTGGTAAGTGGTTGAGCTTAAGATGCATACTTGATCTCCTTGAGTCCTATTATTTCCATTCAGTTTCTTTATACATTTTGCCTAGAAGCTATTGACAAGAGAGGTACTTCTGCTGTTCTGTAAAGGATGTTTGCCTCTCTTTGTAAGAGTGTTTTGTTTTCATTTGTTTTGTTTTGTTTTAGCCAAGTGAAGAGCAGTGCAAGAAAAGAAAATCTAGTTGTTTTCCTTTGGGTTGTTTTGCAAGTATCGGCACATGGTCACTGTGAATAATAGTGTTTTTCTTCTTGCTCTTTTTCATAATTATCCCAATTATGATAGTGTTAGACATAACTTGGTTAAAGTGATACTTATCAGAGTTCCTCACTGTAAAGTGAGCATTTTTTTTGTAATTAAAAAGTAATTTGTAAGAAGAAACTTTGAGATTATTTAAATAACCATTCCTTATTCAACTGTCTCTTACTAGTTTTGGTACTCAGTTGAATTTTGAAAACTGTCATTGCTTCTACATAGAGTATTTTGTCTTCTCCAGTGAAGAAGAGTATCTCTCTCTCTCTCTCTCTCTCTCTCTCTTTCTCTCTCTCTCTTTTATCAGTATAGACAGATGGATTCCTTCTTTATTCAACTTCTTGGGAAGTCATTATTTCTTTATAAAAATTTTCAGCTCCACTGTCTTTCTCTTCTTTTCTGGAACTTGAGTGACACAAATATTATATCTTTTTTTATCGTTTCTCATATTCTTGAGGCTCTCTTCATGTTTTTAAAATCCTTTTCTTTTCAGTTGATTAGATAATTTCTATTAATTTATCTGTAAGTTCACTCACTTCTTGCACTATCATTTTCATTCTGCTGTTGAGTGCATCCAGTGAGGTATTTTTCTTTAGTTTTAGTTATTTGACATTTTCAGTTCCCGTATTTCCATTTTGGTTTTCTTTATATATTTTCTTTAATTTTTAATTTTAACAATTGTTTTACATTGCTCCTTTGGTTATATTTATAACAGATACCTTAAAATAATTTTAATGATTATTACTATATTTGTGATATCTTGACACTGGCATAAGTATATTGCCATTTCCCATGAGAGTTCAACTTTTCAAAGTCTTTCCAATGCCAGTTAATTTTGGATTGGATTTTGGACATTTTAAATATTAAAAGACTCTGGGTCTTTAAATCCTAAGGAAATTGTTGATGTTTTTGTCTTAGCAGCCAGTCTACCCATTTAGGTTCTTGCTGCAAGTTCTAAACCTCCTTCTGTGGGCTGGGATTCTGGTCAGTTTAGATTTCAAAGCCTTTGCAGAGTGCTTCACATCTCTTTGGAATGTGTACCACCCAGTAGTGTCTCTGGAATCTGGGCAGTGGTCTGTCCTTCAGCTCAGTTCTTGGTCTTGTGTATGCTAACTAGTATTAGGTCCTTGCATTTGTGGCATGGGTTGGGGCCTAGAGTTTATAAATGACTTTATGAGGTTGTTTCCCCAGGCTCCTCTTCCCATTTTTCCTCCATAGTGTTTTTTGGTTCTCTGGAGTCTTCTTTGCAGGTGAGTCCTATCCTGCTGGAACTGTAGCCTTTAGAGTTTTGGCTCCTGTGGGTTTCCATTACATGTTGCTTGTCCTTGTACCCACTCCAAATCCTTGGGATTACTTGAGATGTGGGGTACAGGAAAGTGGAATGTAAAAGAGAATAAAATAAGGGGTTTCTGCCCTCTGTGTGTGTGTTAGGTTTTCCTCTTATAGCTCCTCCTCCTAGACCTAGAGGGATTTTCCTGGAGTCCTCTTAGCACTGTATTGCTCACTTCAGGATTTGGAGCTTATTGCATTCAGGCCAGAGAATCTAGAGGGGGAAAAAAACCCTAGAACATGTGATTGTTTCATCTTGCATAGATCTAGCCAGCCTCCTGTTCCCTTTTGACATGTGCTATTGGCAAGAGTTTAAGATGGTTGGGTTTTATAATATAAAGGATAGGGAGAGCAAGAGTGCAGGGCCCAGAGGTGAGGCTGGGAGGCAACAAGGTAATTTAAGAAGAGGAGATACAAGCTATGAAAAATAGGACATCTTAGATGTGGCTTTTGGTTTTTGTGGTTCCATATATATATTTTTAAAAATGCAAGAAAACTATAAAACTTATATTCTGTATAAAATTTTACACTGACAAAGTAATGATCTTATGATAAAAATACAATTAGGTATAATCTCATGTGCTCATTAAAACCAATAGACTTTATATGAATGTTGAAAACAGACCAAATGGCTTTTACCTGGGTTCCCCCTTGATGTGCATGGTTTAATGAGCATTGGTGAGAAACTAGTGAAAGTTTTCAAGCAAGGAATTTGTACTGTGGAGGAGTATTTTGATGACACATCAGGGTGCAATGGAGAGAAAAAGGGTAGATGTGGAAACATTAGTTAGATAGATCTTTGAGTAATCTAGGCAGTGGTTGGCAGAAAAGTGGACACCACAGATATCTAGGTCCTAACATCCAGTAGCTATAAATATGCTCCTTACATGGCAACAGAGATTTCTGAAAGTGTGATAAAGGACCTTGTTATGCGGAGTTTAAGCAGGATTTCTGTGGGAGCGCTGACAATACTGACTCCATACTTTGCCCTCCAACTTGTCCATGTCTGTTCAATGACCTGCCTGAGGACTATGTGGAGGTTAATGTATGCCCTGAATGGAATGTGGGAAGGCTTATTCTGATCTTTCCTAAAGTGGTACATAGAAGGCTCTAGTTTAGCTCACTAGTAGAGATCCTTTGGCATAGATATGGCCCCATTTTAGATAACTGAAGTCTGACATCACCATAATGCCTCTCTCTCTAAAAGCTGTGGATTAAGGTCCAAACAGGGTGGAGAATGGCAGTGTAGTGCTTGCATTTTTGCCTACTGATCTCTCCCTGTCACTAAGTTACCCAGAATAAAATCCTGTGTAAATGGTACAGAATGGCTTGCTTCGTTTTTTCATTTCAAAGTGACTTCTCAGTCTGGTGGTATTTGGCTGTCTTTACTCTAACTTCTAGTAATTACTCAGATAGCTCTATCTAATCACATGGGTCCTTAAAAGTAGAGAGCCTTTCTTGCCTTCTTGTCAGAGAAAGATATTGGAGCACAGAATCTGGGTCAAAATGATGCTAGATTGTTGTCTTTGAAGATGAGAGAGGAGACCACAAGGTTTGGAATGTGGATGACTTTTAGAAGGTTGAAAAGGAAAAAAATATAGATTATCTTAGATCATACAGAAAGAAACACAGCTCTGCTGATCCTTTGATTTTGGCCTCATGAGACCTAGATTAGAGTTCTGACCTACAGAGTTGTAACAAAATGTGTCTTATTTTAAGCTATTGAGTTTGTGGTAACCTGTCACAGCAGCAATAGGATACCAGTACATAGGCATAAATTGATGGTGACCTAAACAATGCTACTAGCAGACAAATGGGAGAAAGTGAACTGATTTGAAAGATACTTAGGAATTAGAATCAGGACTTGATGATAGTCGGAAACTGTATGAGAGGCAGAGAGAAGGCAGTGAGGAGGATTCAATAACTTTTCTCGTAATTTTGGCTTGAGTGACATTTTCGTACTGAGAAGTGGAGTTCTGCTGTAACAGTTACAGATAATGTGGAAGTGGCTTTGGGACTGGGAATTGGGTAAAGGCTGGGAGAGTTTTGAGGTATATGTAAGAAAAAACCTTGATTGCCTTAATGGTGGTGTCATTCCCTATGACTGACCATACTTCCCCTCATTATGAAGGAAGAGGGAAAAGTGAGGTTAAGTTTAAGGTACTGAGGTTTTTCTAGTGGAGTAAGCAGTTGACTGGTTAGAGCTATAGATTCAGAGCTCACAAAGATATTCTAGGTATAGACTTATAGTTTGAGAAATGATTTATATAAACATAACCAAGGTGGATTTCAGTTCATTGCAGCATAAGTGGGCAATTGATAAGGAGAAATAATAGCCTGCATAAACAGAACCACTTTAAATGATTGCTTATGGAGAGAAGAGATACATAGTATTTGGAAAAAGATCTAGAAAAGGATGTGGGTTGAAGGAGGGTTTTAGGAATATACTGAATGTTTGAATATTGTATGAGTATTAGTATAAGAGAGGATATAAAAGCAAGAAAGGAAGAAGAGAATAAGTAGAACGACATCCTTGCAGAGGAAGAATTGGTTGGAATTGGGTACAAGAGGAGATGCTAGTCTTGTTCATGAAGAGGCTCTCCTCTTTAATTGTAGAAGGAAGAAAGAAGAAAATGATGGCATGGACTAATTACCAATAGACAGTAGACCTTGTTAGTGTAAGAATGACTCTGGAGCCAATAAGCTGAGGTTAAAATTATTGCAATCCATGTAATAAATGTGGGCTGTCTAGCCAGTTACTAACCATTTGATTTTAAGCAAGTTATTTAACCTCTGGGTGATTTAGTTTTCACATCTATAACATGCTGATATTAATGTTACTCATTTCATTGAGTTAATGTGAAGATTAACTGAGTAATTAGCTTATGGAAGACTTGGCCCAGTGTCTGCAAAGAGGAAGCACTCTAAATGTTTGCCATTGTTATTAGGTTATTATCATTTTAAGTGCATATTTTTTGCTTTGGGGAGATATATTTCCCAATCTAGCCTTTACAGTTTTGGAGGTCATAGTACTTACACTCTTGATTTATAAAAAATTGTGAAGCTGTAAACTCAATCATGTCCTGGTAGTATTCTCAAACAGTCTATTTGGAGCCAGTCTGACTTCTGTTCACTCTTGGATGATTTGGTATCCATTTGAAGATAAGAAATATACTGCTCCAAAACCCATCTCAAAAACTTACAGTACTGGTTTATGTGATTTCTCATCTCGTTTCTAAATCTAACACCCTGTAATTTTATTCCATGTAAAAATACATAATTAGTAAAATAAAATACAACATTATATGAACAAATTTCTGCCCTTCTTTTCCAGCACAGCTATCCAATATTCTTTATCCCTGATGCATATGATTATGCAAAAATTTGAACAGTCTCTTCTTTAGGCTTTGATGCATATTCCACTTTGATATGATTATATAGCTATATATTATTTATTATGCTCCTGTATGCTATTTCATGTTGAATGAAAAGTAGAGGCAAATAAAATGTCTGCTCAATTACACTGAAATAAGGGGCAAACAAAGCAAGAAGATATGAATAGATAGCTCAGAAAATTATTTCTGTGGTCAATTTTTCTGTTCTTTTTATTGTTTTACTAGTTTATTTAGTCAGTATTTTCAGGAAATTTTGTGTATTGCACCTTGATAGAAGTGAGGGAGCATGTCATGATTCAGATATTCCAGTTACTATTACAATGATTTAAATGATTTAAGTTGTTAAGTGTTGAACACTTCAGACTACTTTTCACATTTATTATACA
This sequence comes from Hyaena hyaena, assembly GCF_003009895.1. Lineage (NCBI taxonomy): Eukaryota > Metazoa > Chordata > Mammalia > Carnivora > Hyaenidae > Hyaena > Hyaena hyaena. Next base: position 2,628,319 of record NW_024080691.1, read on the forward strand.
TTTAATATCTATCACAATGCAATGAGATAGGGAGAGACAGCCTTAGGGGAGTATCTTGAACCTAATACATATCAATAATTTTAATAAGTCTGTCTGTAAGTTAGTCTTATTTTCGTTGTTCTTTAAAACCTGAGGTTTAAGGATTAAGGATTTTAGTCTGAGATTTGTCATTTATGCCACATTGAGCAAGTTGATTAAATTATTTAGTCTTAGCTCTCTCCTCTTGGTTAGATGAGTGACCAATAAACTACTAGGTCTTCTCTGTCTATAACATGCTATGTTGTGGACCACACTTAAGAACTACCTCCATTCATTCTTTTTTTTTTTTTTTGAACATTTTGGTTTGTCCTGAATTTGCGAGTTGACCATATTACATGGATAGATTCTGACATTTAACTATCCTCATTTTTCTTACTATCAGTAAGTATTTTGGAAGACTAAATTAGTTGAAGATTGGAGCAACCCCACTGTTGTCTGAAGTAGCTCTTGCTGCTATATAGGATAGCTTGACTTGAAATCTGATAGATGTATCAACACAATACTTAGCACTTGGAAGGAAAAATTATTGGTGGAGTTCAGTCCCCATGGTGATTTTAGTTCTCTAAAAAGTTCTGAACTGCTGAAGGTTTTATATATTTTTTTATGCCTTGGATTGGGAAAGTGGGTAGAGAAGTAGTTTTGGACTTTGAACATAAAAATCCAATGTAGAAAGTGGACTGGACTGTAGAGACGTTCTCAGTGTCCCTGAGATCTAGGGAAGGGGATCATCAGAATCTGTTGAGTGATTGGCTCTCTCTTTTTGATAGGTTAACAGTGATTTTCTTGGATTTTAACAGAGATGGGAAATCAGATCAGTTAATAAATTTCTCTGGTCTCTAAATGTCTGTCCTGAGTTGACAGTTCTTATATATCAGTACAGTTCTTATATGTTAGCTGTGGAAAAGCCTTTGTTTAACTGCAATTTTTATTTCAATTGCCCACTTACTTTTTTTTATTCACCACTAAAATTTAAGACCTATGATGGCAGTGATCATACCTCTGTGATGTCCTGCTTTATTCCTGTCACCCTCCTCAGTACCTGGTGATAGGAGCCTCTCAGTAGGCAATTATTGGGTCAGTATAAACCTAGACTATGTAATAATCTAGTTAAGTGTTAAAGAGATTTCAGTATTGAAGGGAATGTTAATTTTTTTATGGATGGGGAGGTGGAGACGCAGGGTGATGACGATGCTCACCGTGAAGAAAGATGTGTCCCTGTGTGTGTTGCCAAAGAAAAGAACACATTTTCTTTACAAATACCCACAGCATATAAAATTGGATTATTGCATTTCAATTCCATATTTTTAAGGATTCATAAAAGGAAAACGAAGCAGACATAGGGCTGAACCAGCAAAATATCAGACAATTTTAAATGGTAGTTGAGAAAGTGTGTGGGGAGCATTACCGCAGAAGGAAGGGAGGTGGTGCTGTTTGAGGATTAGCTGAGGCAGCCAAGGGCATTTACAACATGATTTTGGCTGATGCAGCAAACACAGCTTGAACCAAAGTCAAGGACAGGGGAGGGAGGCAGGGACTTAAGAGAAATTGCTGTACAAACCTCCAGGCAGCTACCGACAGTGAGATCAAGACATGTTTTTACTGATAAACAGGGCCAATGCAAAGGTCAGAACTTTGATCATGAGAAATTTTAATTACTCAGATATTGATCAGAACACCTAGGAACCAACTACAGAAGGGAAACTTTGAGAACAGGGCTGGATTTCTTAGATTCACACTGGGGGACTTGACTGCTCCTCCTAGCTGTGGCCAGTTGCTATTCTAAACGCATCCTAGGAAAAAAGCCAACTATGATAATGGGTTAGACTTTGGGGAATGTCAGTGACCGCAATATTATTAGACTTTAAATGCTAAGTGGAAGAAACATTAAAGGAAGTTGATTTTGAAGGAACGTGTGGAAAGCCCTAAGGACCTTTGATGGAAATTTTATAATGTAAAGGGGAAGAAGAGAAGAATATTTAAAGGTGAATTGAAGTGCTTCTTCAAAATCAATAAAGAAAATTAAACCTCTTTAATGATCTCAGACCAATAATACAGTCTCAGAGCCAGAATCTGGCCCCATATATCAGGTGTCTCGCTGGCCTTTGAAAATTGCTTATGTGACTTTACACATGTCTGGTTGAGTGAATAAGCTTTTATTTGGATCTTGGTTTTAGTGGGTAGTGTCACATCAATTTATATGCTCAAAATCTTTTACCTGGACTTTGAAATGCCTCCACAACTGTGCTGTCTTTTCTATGCCTTGCCTCCCTTCACATATATCTTCTGTAAAGATACCAAAATTCTGTTTCTAAAAGACAGATTTGATAGTTTCATCCTTTGTTGAACTCTCATTGATTTGTATGGGAAAAACAATTGTCTAAAATTTGGTCTTCACTTACTTTGATTTCAGTGTTTGCTGCCTTGCCCTTATATGAATCCTAGACTCTAGCCATTCCCAAATCCATTTTAGTTTGGAATAATCTTTTATAAAAATACTTTGTACTTTAGAATGATTTAGATTTATAGAAAATTTGTAGATATAATAGGGTTTACATATTCCTCTACCGATTTTCTCCTATACTTAGCATCTTGCATTACCATGGTAGATGTCAAAGTATAGAAACAAATATTGGTATATTACTAATAATTAAACTCTATCCTTCATACAAATTTCACCATTTTCTCCCAATGTCTTTTTTTTTTTTTTTTTTTTTTTCTGTTTCAGGATCCCATCAAGGACACCACATTGCATGTAATTATCATGTCTCTTATTCTCCTCTGGTATGCAACAGTTTCTCAGATTTTCCTTATTTTTTTATAATCTTGAGAATTTTGAGGATTAATGGTCAGGCATTTGTAGAATGTCTGTCAGTTGTTTTCTTTGTTGTTTCTACTTTATAATTATACTGAAGTTAGGGATTTTGAAGAAGAATGCCATGGAGGTGAAATGCTTTTCTCATCACATTATATCAAGGGGAACATACTATCAATATGACTAGCACTGTAATATTAACCTTGACCTCTTTGTTTGCCAGCTTTCTGCTCTATAATGTTATGAGTTTTTTTCTTTCTATATTCTTTGGAACTGAGTCACTAAGTCGGTCTACATTTAGGGGTGAGAGGAAGATTGAGCTCTGTCTCCTAGAGGGAACAGTATTAACATATATTATTAGGAATTCCTCTGTAAGGGTAATTCATCTATTTTACCACATTTATTTTTTTGAACTATTTATTGATTTATTTATTCATGTGTTTATATAAATATGGTCTTAGGAATATTTATTTTATACTTTGAGTTACGAGCCAGTACTATATTGTTTATTTTGTTGCTCCCTGAGTTCCAGCTTTGGCCATTGAGAGCCTGAAATGGTTAGCTCAAATTTTTTAATACCTGGATTAGTAAGGATTCTTTAGCTACAGTATTGAATTCAGTTCAGGCCTTTTTAAGCCAAAATAGGGAAGCTTATTAGAAGAATGTAGGTGCATCTCTTATAACCTTTGAGCTCGATTACAACTGGGTTAAAAAAGGACTGAAATGCGTTTTTGGAAGGTGGTCAGGACATGTTCTTCTCTCTTCTGCTTGCCTGTCTATGTCTAGTTCATTTTTTTTCTCCCTCTATAACCTTAGGCCATATAGTGGGACACAGCTGCTATTTCAGAGCTTCTAATTTCTTGTATTAAAGTTACAGCTATTTAGGGAGAGTGATATGGTGTTGTTAAGACTACTCATCAAATTAATTTGAAGAAGAAATTGTATTTGCTTAACTTAGTTTAACCTGTCCAAGAATTATGGCCAAGAGTATGGTCTGGGTTATGGAGTACAAAGTTGGCTCTAGGAGTTCACACTTGTATCAATATCGTAGACAGGGAAGATATTTTTCAGAAGAGACTGAGTTGTTTGGGGCTTGCCAGACACTCCTAAAGTATCCACTGTAAACACATGTGGCCTTCAGAATGCTGCTGCTTCTACCTTAAATGCATCTTTCTCTTTGGTCTGTGCAGAAAGCTACACACGAAGCAGGACTTCAAGGATATCATCTCTACCCATTTGCTTATCTTAGTTATACTCTCATCTGATCATCTATGTCATTTTATTAGTAATAAATATACCTATTATTCATCCTACAGTATCTATTCACATATTTTTTCTCAACGTTGTAAGCCGCATGAAAAAGTTTTCTTGTGTAGTTTATCTTAATGTCTCTAAAATCTAATACAGTTTATAACACACTGTAGTTTCAGTAAGTGGATTTTGAATGAATAACTAAAAGTATATTAGTAGGATATGTATTAAATTATGGCAAGGCTGAGGGCACTGAAATTAAAGTTCAAAACTAATGAATTTTAGTTAAAAACATTAATACTGGCTGATAAAACCATTAAGAAGATAATTTTCTCTCTGCCACTCCCCGTAAAGAAGTATAGGATGCCTTAAAAGGAAACCAGAGCTCTTTAGTAATGAGAAGAATTGGGGAGATTCAAAAGCAAGTAAGCTGAAAAAAATTTAAGAGATAAGTGGAAGTGAAAGAAAAAAAAACAGTATTAATTTTCAGGGCCTAATTCAATCAGCAAGAAAGGATTTCTCAAATGTATTTGTGGGAGACAGACGGTAAAGAGAAAATTGGTTTGCTGAAAAATGAGAATGGGGAATTAGAGACATAGGCTAAGCAAAGGGAAATGTGTTCAACAGCTGCATTTTGCTTTGGTCTTTACAAATCTAAGGGGAGATAAGGAATTGCTTGGAATAGAAATGATACTCTGTTTTAAAGTAGACTAGCCAAAGCTAGGATGGGCACATGAGTAGGAAGAGGAGGGCAGTTCAAACTCTCCCAACTCTGTCTAGGCTCAAGAATTCATGCTGGAGGCCCTCATCTCACACTTGATCTTGTTTTGTTTCTAAGTTTGCAGTCACCTACCAAGAATCCAGTTTAGTTTTAGGAATGTCATTTGGAATTCTCAACCTTCTATTATTTTACCTGGACAAAAAATGTGGCACTAGAAAGAGTACAGATTGATGAGTCAGAGGGAGGAACTGGAATTCTGGCCTTGTGTTGGAGATATGAATTTTGATTACAAAAGCATGTCTTTTTAAATTAAAATTTTGACAGTAGAATTACTTAGTTAACAATCATATGTGGTAAAATGAGCAATAGATTAAGAAAAAATTAAAGAGAATACCTATACTTAGGTAAGAGGAAAAGGCACAGGAGATCCATGGAAAGAGACTAACAAAAAACAGTGTAGAAGGTAAGAGAGAGAATAAGGAATGTCATAAAGAGAGGAGAGGCCTCCAAGTAAAAGAAAGTGGTTAGTGAATCAAATACTGTAGAGATTAAGCATGTTTGGGTTTTTGAAAAGTCCTTTGGAGAGAACAGACTAGGTATTGCGAGAGGGGAGATGAGTGGGGGGGATAGACTGAGTGAGAGATGGACATTAAGGAGAGCACTTGTTGGAATGAGCACTGGGTGTTATATATAAGTGATGAATCACTGGGTTCTACTTCTGAAAAAAATGCTACACTGTATGTTAACTAACTTGAATTAAATAACTGGCCACCAAAAAAAAGTCCTTTGAATGAAATATTATTATATCAATTTATTGAATATTATTTTAAATTATCTTTAAAAGAGAAACATGAATTTCCTTTGATTTTCATTATTTTAATTTTTACTGAAATAACCTACATTTTCTAAGGCCCAAACAATATTTTTGGTGTGGAGTTGCTCAGATACCATTTCCTTTTTTTTAATGTTTATTTTTTATTTTTGAAAGAGAGAGCATGTGCACACAAGTGGGTGAGGGGTAAAGAGAGGGGGACAGAGGAACCAAAGCTGATTTAAATCTTGGTTCTGTCATTTCATATCTATAGGGTCTTGGACAAGTCACTTCTTCTATTAGAGGCTTATTTTTCTTATTTGTACATCTAGAAAATGGGCCTAACAATATCTGTGTCATTGAATGGCTCTAAAGATGTATGTGAAAATGAGTGTACAACTGAAGATATCAGTTACTTTGTTAAAATGGAAGCTTTTATTTAATTATTTATCGTTCAAATGAAATGACTTGAACAGATTAATTTTCTCTAGGTTAAAAGGTGATCTTCAATCCATGGCTCTAGAAGAAGTCAGTGTCTTAGCATATTCTTACATTAGCCCAAAGCCGTCCCTGGACTGAACTGTTCATCTAGGGTAAATAGCAGCTTAAGGTCATTTTCTCATTTTGTCCATGGTCTCGACAGATTTCCAATTATACTTACACAAGTATTTTAGCCTCCCCCCAATTAAGCAATATCTTTTTCCTCTGAAAACATTGAACACCAGTAATTGAAATGTCTTTGAATTGTCATTTCTGCAGGGTTCCAGAGAAACAGTGGGATTATTCAGGCAAATAAATATGATTTGACTTTCATTGCCTCAGGCTTTGCTTTCACCATCTGTCATTGACTGTCAGAGTAAACTTGTCGATCATCTTCAAGAAAAGGAAGGTCAAAAGACACCTGCTTCAGGCAGAGCCTGATTATATTATTACCTACCTGGACCTTTATCACTGACTTTCTGACTCCATATTCACACCAGATACGAGAATGTTGACTATAGTAAATGATGGATTTCTTCATTTATTTTACAGTCCCAAATTTGGTGACCTGCTGCCTGCAGGATTGTAAGTTCTTTTATAACACTGTCTCCATATGGAAAACTCTTTCTGACCTAATCGCCCAACTCTGCTCCTCTACCCCCAAGAAAGCTTGATTGAGTTCCTATGAGTCTTCTGTGCATTCCCCCTCACAGCACTTATTCATCCAGTTCTACTTCATATATTTCCGTGACTCTCCCCTCTGCGAGCTATGTCAGCCTTGAGGAAAGGTGTTCTCTTTATAACCTAGGTGTCTGTTTCCCTGTGTTCAAAATACCTGTATTGGAGTTGGCATGCATTAAGTATCAGCCAAATGACTCAGTGAATTCATAGGGTCATTATTTGACTTCTGATCCTATGATACTTCTGTGATTCCACAGTTCTCATTTTTGATGTAAGCATCAACAGGAATACTTCACCTTTTATTCTCTTGATTCAACAGTAGCCTTTGCTCTTCGCCCCCCCTTTTCAACAAATGTACTTTGTAAACACATATTTTTTTCACATTACTCTGAAACTATTTTAAGATATTTGTATACTAGAATCATTAAGGTATTTGCCCAGCTTCTAAAAGAATCTGCTTGGGAACAGGGCATTTGAAGATTGAAGATTCAAATCAAATGTTACCTTCTTCTGTAAAACTTTTCTTAACTTTCGAGGAAGTATTAGACCATTAATGAACTTTATTCATTCTCTCTTACAGAACTCAGCTTGTCATGGTTTTATTCATCTGTTTATAAGGAATATACAACTGAGAGCTCCCAGAACAATATTTCTTATCTATATTTTGTCTCTTATGCCTAGTTGAGTGTCATCTGCTAGGACTTTGCACATATTATTCCCTCTTAAAAGAACACTCCATTCAAAACACTGTACCATTAGCACCTCCTGTTCTATCCCAGTACTAATAAAAACACACACTTCACTGAGTAATCCCTAAGTATCCTTTCAGTTTTAGCTTTTTCCTATTTTCAGAAATTTTCAGATTGCCTCCACCCCTCATCCCACATTGCTGTATTTATCATATTGTGTTGAAATGTTTACTTATTTTTCACGCTAGCCTATGAGCTCTTTAAGGTCAAGAACTGGGTCTTGAACTCCTCTGTGCCCCACATGCCTAGTTTAAGCCTAAATATAGTGTATGATGAATACAAATATTTTAAAAATAAACATACCACCATGCCATTCTCCTGGGCATATATCTAGTCATTATGACCAGAGACTGACTCCTTCCAGCCAACTTTGCATACTGGTATTCATCTCCTATGTATACCTAAACTTCATTACGTGAGTTAATTGCTCTGCAGATTTTTAGAGAAACTTTATAGCTATTGTCTTGGGTTAGGGCTCAGTGATAATAATTCGAACATAATAGTTACATGTTACATGACTACTATTGATTGGATTTCAAGAGAAAGTGTATTAATTGTAACATTTTCTGTGGCAGAACAAGGGTTTTGTAGATTTGTCTTTCTCTGAGGGGATAAGTCAGCTTATAGGAATTTAGTTCCAGAAAGTTTAAATAAAAAATGTACAATTGAAAAATGCCACACAGACTGTGTCTACTGTGTCAGTGATTTTTTGTGTGTGTGTGTGTGACGGGCTGAATGAGGGCCTCCTGAGAAGTATCAAATGTTACCTGTGTTATGAGTAGAGGCTTTTAAATAATAGTGATAAGGGTTTCTTATTTTCTACTGATCACCTGTTTCCTTATAATCAGTCTCTCCATCAACCCAAACAAGGTGCCATTATACTCAGTTCCCTATAGATTATTGTTGTTTTGATGAGATCCTTACAGAAAATATTTGGTGGTGGTTCTTCAAACTTGGGAACCTAATTAGCAGTGTTGATTTAACACACTTGTGAGTGAATATAGCTTTTGGAGCTACCTCCTCTGTGACACATTTTTTATGCCAGTCTACCTGAGGTCTCCCTCTTGTCTCTCTATCACCTGATTCCTCCATTACTTTGTTGAGTTTCTACCAAATGGAGGCCTTTCTTTCAACAGTAGAGGTAGAAAAAATTAAAACTCAAATGCTATCTGCAAAACATATATTCAACACACTTCAAGAAATTTTGATGGAGATGTGTACAAAATATTGAGAATGAAAAATAATTCAATCCACCTGAGAAGGAGAGAGATGGACAATATTCTCTACCAAAAAACTCATATACAAATAAACAATAACAAAAACAAAGATTCTTAGTGAAATCTATCTATTTGATCAAATAGTAGTTCACTAAGGTTGAGGAAATAGGGTATCTTAAGAAGGAATCACAGCCTATATAGGGTATCACATAGACATTTAAGGGAAATAGGGATCTGTGTTGTCTAATATGGAGACTAATAACCACATGTAGCTATTTGGATTTAAATGAGTTAATATGAAATAAAATTAAAAAATCACTTTCTCAGTTACACAAAGCATATTCCACATGCTCAATAACCACATGATTTTTGACAATATAGATATAGGACTTTCCTAACACCACAAGAAATGCTGTCAGCAGTGGTCTAAATTATAATAATTATGCCATGGGTAGAGGGCATATTTTGGAAAAATGGCTTATAATTCTTATTTTTTTGTGAAAGAGAAGTTAAGATAAATTTTAGTAATTAACAGCTATTATTAAGTGCCTACTATGTTTCATATTGATACATATTTCATATTTGATACAAATGTTAGTATTTCCACTTATGAAAGTGGACATTGAAGTTCCGGGAAGGTAAGTACCTTTAAGAGGTCACTTATCTAGTGAATGGGTTGAAGAAGAAGACTGGGCCGAAAGAGAAGTGCATTTAAGAAGTTTGGCTTGTGGGGCGCCTGGGTGGCTTAGTCGGTTAAGCGTCCGACTTTCGCTTAGGTCATGATCTCGCGGTTCGTGGGTTCGAGCCCCGCGTCGGGCTCTGTGCTGACTGCCAGCTCAGAGCCTGGAGCCTGTTTCAGTCTGTGACTCCCTCTCTCTCTGACCCTTCCCTGTTCACGCTGTCTCTCTCTCTGTCTCCTAGAAATGAATAAAAAATATAAAAAAAAAAGTTTGTATTGTGTATGTTAGACAGTGAGGGACAAATGAATGTTCTAAGCAGGGAGGTGATATCATGGGAGTTGCACTTAAAACTATCATTGTGTGGGGGATTGGTGGACAGCATGTCTTTGGTAAGGGGCTTAGTTTTCATCAGATATCTGAGATTAGACCTCAGAATATTTTAGAATTCACTGAGTTCTCTGTAAAACCCACCTTGGGAGCATGTTCCTTTTTTAGGTTATATCAAGAGAAAAGCTAGAGTGTGGGCATATCAGGAAAATATCAAAGGTTATCACACAGACATGAGTATTTTTTAAAGTACAGGCAACTCATGCCTTAGAAAATGTAGCCATCCAAGACATTGATGGCTTGTAAAATTATTCATATACATGTATATATTTATAATTATGCTTACACTCCCATACACATACCCACTCACATTCTCATGTATATATTATATCGTAACAATCACTAATGTTAAAAGCAGAGGTTTTATTTTAACATGTAAATTCAGTAACCTTTTAGTATTCTTAGCTTTGCCTTTTCATTAATTCATTGAACAAATATTAATAAAGGCCTACTGTGTGAGGTACCAGAGATGAAATGACAATTTAGTTTATGTTCTAGTAGAAGATACAGAAAAGAAATCATGCAATTGCAATACTTGATAAGTGCTACAATGGCAATTTGTTCCCTTGCTGAAGCATAAACTTGAATGCTGGGCTGTGAATTACTAAGATAGTGAATGATGTTAGTCTATCACATCTCAATGCAGCTGAGTTGTTCTCTCCGTCTCCTTATATACTTATAAATTCTCCTAAGGTTGTAAAAATGTTTTATTTATGAAATATTGCTGAAAAGGGAGAGATAAAACTTTAGTAAATGTTGAAAACTGTGGTTGAAATTTGAAGCTATGCCAAAGAACTCATTACACTCAACATAAATATGATTTGAGGTAAAGGAGAGAGTCTGAAAAATAATCTACAGGTATCCCTCACTTTTTGAAATTTCGTGTTACATCTTTTTGCTTTTATGAAAGACTTACGTTAGTATCTGTTTTTGCTAACAAGCAATTCAGATAGGATTTTCATGTTTATGAAGGCAAAAAGCAAAACTAGTGTTCAGTGTCTGTTTTGCAGGTAGTCATCCTGGCAGCGCACTCTGAGCAGTGAGAATGGCGCCACCAAGCTCCCCTCCTGGGAACTACACTCAGTACCAATCTGTCCTAGCTTTGAGCTGTCTGTGAGCCCCTGGTTCTTTATCTCCATTTATTATGTGCATGCTTTAGCAAGGTGTGTCCTAAGGTATCAGAAAAGCCTTAGAGAGGTTATTCTGGGGGGTCTGAGGATTTTCAAAAAAAATTTAATGTGAATTAATAGTCTTTGCTTCTTCACTTTATGCCATGTTGGCTTACAAAATGTTTCACTGGAACACTGAAATAGGAGAAATCTGTATTTATAAATTTATGAATTTACAAAGGTTCTAGGGTATAAGTATGTATGACTCTCAAGATAGTGTCAAAGATTTACTGTAAGAAAGGCAGATGAAAAGCCACTGTTTTTGGTCTTCTAAATACAAGTCACACAAGAGATTTACAGTGGAAATACCATAATGATGATGATGGATTTTACTCTTGAGGATGTCTAGACACTACTGGCTTAAATATACTATCTGAGAATTTCTTCTCTGGGTCTTGACAGCTATTTGATCATTTACCCAAATAAATGGGTATAGGTCCCTTCTGATATAGGTCATTGAGTTTTGGAGGATTTTGATACAAAGCAATAATACATTGAAATACTTTTTTTTAGTACAAATAATAACTCCTACTTTGATTCTGCTCTTTATGTATTATGCAGGATTGTGGTAAGGCTGGTACATATTTTTAGATCAACCCTTCATAGATAATAAGTATGAATTCTGAAAAAAATAATTTAAAAAGAAAAAAAAAACTTGTGAAGGAATTGTAGAACAACCAAATGTAGAGGCATACTAGAGAAGTGTCCACTTTTGGAAGAAGGCGATAGCACTGGGTGAATTTCACATTTTGGTGGCTTTGAGCTTGAAAGCTTGCTTCATTCTGTTCCATGCGGGGTAGTGAAAACCTACAGTCTTATTGGTGTCAAAACCAGAGGGTAGAGTTCAGGACAACCATAGCTAATAGAAAGTGAGAGGGGTTCCTGGAAGGTAGATAACCAGAGAGAGATGACCACAATTTGGTGTTTAAACTCTGCACAAATCTCTGGCTGACCCTTGAATCAGATCACTGTAGTATTATGAATGGTCGAGAGCTTGTCTGCATGGCAGTTACCCTATTTATCCAAGTGAAATCACTGTGTGAAATGAGAGGGTGAGTCACACTACCACACAATTTCCTCAAGAATCCTAGGTAAGGCTAAAATAAGAACAATTGCCTACAAAAAAGTAGGCAGAGTTTACAGTTGAGTCAAGCCAAGTTAATTAGCTGCTAAAACATACATACACAAAAACACAGACATAGACACACACCTAATAACACTCTTCAGAAAATAGAACTAGAGTGGGGCACCTGGGTGGCTTAGTCGGTTAAGCGTCCGAGTTTCGCTTAGGTCATGATCTCGCAGTTTGTGGGTTCGAGCCCCGCGTCGGGCTCTGTGCTGACTGCCAGCTCAGAGCCTGGAGCCTGTTTCAGTCTGTGACTCCCTCTCTCTGACCCTCCCCTGCTCACCCTGTCTCTCTCTCTCTCTCTCTCTCCTAGAAATAAATAAAACATTTAAAAAAAAAGAAAAGAAAATAGAACTAGAGCATATTATTATTCACAATTCATATCATACATAATTATGGAATATAATATGAAATCACCTTACATATTGAAATGTAGAAAATATGATTTATTCTGCAGAGAAAAAATGCAATCAATCAATGCTCAAAGGTGACTCAGATAATGTAATTAGTAGACAAGGATTTCAAGCCAGCTGTTATGGATTGAAGGATATGGATTAAAAAAGATAAAAGTCCTCATACCCAAAACCTCAAAATGTGACTTTTATGGAAATAGGGTCATTTTATAAGTAATCAAATTAAAATGAGATCATTAGTGTGGGCTCTAATCTAATATAACTGGTGTCTTACAAAAAGGGGATATTAAAACAGACAGGCATACAAAAGTAGAATACCATGTGAACATGAAAGGCAGAGATTGGGGTGATTGATCTAGAAGCCAAAGAATCCCAAAGATGCCAGCAAACCACCAGAAACCAGGAGAGAGACATGCAGCAGATTCTTGCTTGTAGCCCTAGAAGGAACTAATCCTGTTGACACTTTGAACTCTAAGACATTACATTTTTGTTGTTTAAGTCACCCAGTGACTTTATTACAGCAGCTCTAGGAATCAAATACACCTGCTCTTATAACTATGCTCAGAGATGTAAAAGAAAATGTTGAATGAGAAGATAGGAAATTTCATTGGAGAAGCAAAAACTATCAAAAAAGAAGAGAAGAAGAACTTAAATATATAGTATCTGAAACAAAATGAAATTGGATGGGATTAACAAGAATGAAGATAGCAAAAATTGAGTGAATTTAAAACTGTAATAATAAAAAGTATTTCAACCAAACAGTTGAAAAATAAATGAATAAAGCATTAGGCACAGGTAGGACATGTCTCAGCTCTAACTTAGATGTAAAGAGAAGTTCTAGCAAGAGAGGGTGGAATGAGATAAACAATACCTGAAGAAAGACCAGCTGATAATTCCTTATTTTTGATGAAAGACACAAAACAAACTCAGTGACTCTGTCATGGTAAATACAAAAATAAAGTCACATCATGTAAAAACTGATAAAATATAAAGAACTTTTTGAAAATATCTGGAGGAAAAAAATTACACCTTATATACAGGGAAACAATAAATCAAATGATGACTGACTTCTCATCAGAATCAGTGGGTTCCCTAAGATAGTGGGAAGCTATCTTTAAATGACTGAGAGAAAAAAAATAATAAAAGTGATTCTAGAATATATCATTGATAATATTCTTATGAAGCAAATAAATACAATTTTAGATAAAAGAAAACTCAGAGAATTTACTGCCATTAGTCTGGCACTAAAAGAAATGTTAGAAGAATTTCTTCAGGCTGAAGGAAAATCATGGTAGTTGGAAACATGTTTTTAGGAAGAGTTAGAGGATATTGGAAATGGTAAATATATAAATAAATATGTAAGACTATGTTTAATTTCTTGACATATAATTGCATAAAACTTGACAACGTTGTATTGTTCCCTTATAAAATACATAAATGTGATACATAACAAATGCTATAACATAAAAGAGAGGTTGTAAATTTAACTTTGTTGGAAGTTTTCTACATTTGATGTAAAATGATACAAAATTAACTCTATGTGGACTGTAAAAAGTTAAGGATGTATAATATAATCTCCACAGGACCCATTATAAGATAATGCAAAGAAGTATAGCCAAAGTCAATAGATATATTAAAATTTAAAAAATCCTTAAATGCAAAATAAAATAGGACTTGTGGTGAAAGTATCATAATATATAGAGAAATTGAATCACTGTCTTATACACTTGAAACCAATGTAACATTTGTGTCAACTATACTCAAATTAAAAAAAAAATAGGTTGAGTGTTATGTGGAAACTAATTTGACAATAAACTATTTGTAAAAAAAAAAAAATAGGGCAGGAAGGTAGTAACAATGGGACAATAACAACACAACAAAGAAAAAAGATTAAAAAAATAGAAAACCATGCATAAATCAAACCATAAAATACATTGAGGAGTAATGAACTAAGAACTCCCATAAAATTGAGTCAGTGGATAAAAAAGCAAGACCTACTTATGCTACCCACAAGAAATACATTTTAAACATAAAGGTGCAATAGGTTAAATAAAAGAAAAAAAGATTTACTTTGAAAACAGTAAGCGTAAGAAGGCTGAAGTGGCTATGTTATCACATACAGTATACTCTTCAAATAACATATCATACCAGAGGCCAAGGGAGATATAATGATAAAAGAGAAAATTCCTATCAGGAAGATATAATTGTAAAAGTGTATGAACCTTACAAAACAACTCTGAAATGCAGAAGGCAAAATTTACAGAACTAATAGGAAAAATAAACAATTTCACAATCCTTGCTGGAGATTTTGACTTCCTGTCCTCAGCAGTTGATAGACTAATTGTTTCAAAATAGATGTCTATACAGCAAAATGGACCTAGGACAGGCCATAAAAAAGTCTCAATATATTTAAAAGTATTGAAAACATGTATATTACCATCAATAAGAACAAGATGATTTTTGAGTGTTGAATTTGAGAAGTTCTTTATAGAGCCTAAGTGTCCATCAATGGCCAAAGGGATCAAGAAGATGTGGTTTATCTATACCATGGAATACTCCATGGCAATGAGAAACAATGAAATCTGGCCATGTGTAGCCACATGGATGGACCTTGAGGGTGTTATGCTGAGCAAAATAAGACAAGCAAAGAAGGACAAATATCATATATTTGCAAATATAGGAGGATTAGGAGGAACTTGATGGAGGAACAAGGGGGAGAAGGGCGGAAATGGTGGGGGAAAGGGAGAGAGGCAAACCATGAGAGACTCCTGAATGCTGACAAAAACTGAGGACTGATGGATGTGGGGGGGAGGGGGGATGGGCATGGAGGAGGGCACTTGTGGGGATGAGCACTGGGTGTTATGTGGAAACTAATTTGACAGTAAACTATTTGTAAAAAAAAAAAAAAGTTCTTTATAGATCTTGGATATTAACCCTTTATCTGATATGTAATTTGCAAATATCTTCTCCCACTCCACTGGCTGTCTTTTAATTTTGTTGATTGTTTCCTTCACTGTGCAGAAGCTTTTTATCTTGATGAAGTCCCACTAGCTCATTTCTGCTTTTATTTCCCTTGCCTTCAGAGACATGTCTAGTAAGAAGTTGCTGTGGCTGAGGTCACAGAGATTGCTGCCTGTTTTCTCCTGTAGGATTTTGATGGTTTCCTGTCTCACACTCAGGGCTTTGATCAATTTTGCATTTATTTTTGTGTGTGGTGTAATAAAGTGGTCCAGTTTAATTCTTTTGCATGTCACTGTCAAGTTTTTCTAGCACCATTTGCTGAAAAGACTGTCATTTTTCCATTAGATACTCTTTCCTGCTTTGTCAAAGTTTAGCTGGCCATACATTTGTGAGTCCATTTCTGAGCTCTCTATTCTGTTCTATTGATCTATGTGTCTTTTTTTTTTTGTGTGTGCCACTATCACACTGTCTTGATGACTATAGCTTAAAGTCTGGAATTGTGATGCCTCCAGCTTTGTTTTATTTTCTTAATATTACTTTGGCTATTCAGGTTTTTTTCTGGCTCCACAAAAACTTTAGGATTGTTTGTTCTAGCTCAGTGAAGAATGCTGGTGTTATTTTGATATATATTGCATTGAATGTGTAGATTGCTTTTGATAGTATAGACATCTTAATAATATTTGTTCTTCTTATCCATGAGCATGGAATATTTTTCCATTTCCTTGTGTCTTCTTCAATTTCTTTCATAAGCTTTCTATAGTTTTTAAAGGAGATGTAATAACCACACACATACATACATACATACATGCAATGGAATACTACTTGGCAATAAAAAAGAATGAAATCTTGCCATTTGAAACAATGTGGCTGGAAGTAAAGTGTGCTGTGCTAAGTGAAAAAAGTCAGGCAGAGAAAGACAAATATTGTATGATTTCACTTATATGTGAAATTTAAGAAACAAAAAAGATGACCATAGAGGAAGGGAAGGAAAAATAAGATAAAAACAGAAGGAGGTGAACTATAAGAAATTCTTAAATACAGAGAACAGAATTGCTGGAGGGGAGGGGAGTGGGGGGATGGGCTAAATGGGTGATGGACCTTAAGGAGGGCACTTGCTGGGATGAGCACTGGGTGTTAAGTGTTATATGTAAGTGACGAATCATTGGGTTCTTACTCCTGAAACCAATACTACACTGTATGTTAACTAACTTGAATTTAAACAAATAAATTAAAAAATAGAGTGTATAAATCACTATATTGTATAGCTGAAACTAATATAACATTGTATGTTAATTATACTTCAATTAAAAATTAAAATAAAAAATATAAGATGTTTTCATAAACCGTGGATTAAAGAAGTCACAACAGAAATTAGAAAATAGTTTGAACTGAATGGTAATAAAAATACAATATATTAGTGGTACGTAGCTAATCAGGCTTTAGAAGACGTTTTAGGTCTTAAATGCTTACATTAGAAATTTGGAGAGAATTGTTTTAGATGATTCTTTGACATAAAAAAGATCTGTAATAAATGATTTAAAGTTTAGCTTAAAGAAGTGAGGGGGGATAAAAGAGCAAAGTAAACTCAAAATAGGTAACCAGAAGGAAATAATAAAGATAAGAGCAGAAATACAGAAAACCTAAAATTAACAATAAATAAAATTAACAAAGTTGAATCTTCTGCATTAGCCTTCCCTTGTTAGAATTTAACAATGTAATCTTGCTGGCACCGAATCTGGGAAGAGAAGATTTCCAGGCTCCTGGAATCTGAAAAGAGGCAGAACTGGTCCTGAGCGCAAACAGATAGATGTATCAAAATAGCAGCCATTTCAATCACAAACTCTAGTCTGATACAAACTCCAGCAGTAACAGACTCTGTTTTGAAATTATAATTTCTTCAACTGTTAGTGCAGTATTAGGCAATTAGAGACCACTGACTACTTAATAAATGGATAGATGATAATAAGTGAGACTGTTGCCCTCAGGTTCTCCCATTGGGTATGCCATCCTGGGGGAAAGGAACAAGACAAATGTCATGGTCTTGAAAAATGTGTGTGTGTGTGTGTGTGTGTGTGTGTGTGTGTATTTTTAACTGATGATGAGTTTTAAACTTTGATCTTCTGTTCTCTCTAATGTTCTTTGCCTTAAGAATGGTTTATATAATTTAACAGAAGATGTGACATTTCTATTATTACCAAGAAATGTTAAGTGTAAAGATATTCTGGGAAATAAGCTCTTCATAGGTAATCAAAATTACATGAACCCACGATGTCCATGTCACTAATTATAAAAAGAAAATATAATTTGATTCAAACATATTACTTTGTAATAGGAAAATAGAATGTAGTAAGTTTGAGACAGTAAAATCTTCCTACTTATTTTAGGTGAGGTATCCATGGAACAGTCCTTTGTAACAAATTTCATTTGACTTTTTCATTTTCCAGAAAGCCGCTTGGCATAAAATAATAGGAAATGTTTCATTTGTGATAGAATATATGTTATGTTGTGTAAGTTGGGGACATTGACAGAAAGCAAAGTGACATGTGATTTCAGACTTGAAAAAACATTGTTAAGAACACAACATAAGATTTGTATTCTTATCAAATCTTTGAATGTACAATATATAATTATAATAACAGTGTTATACAGCAGATCTCTAGAACTTACTCATCTTGCATAACTGAGGCTTCCTGTTCTTTGCTTAGCAACTCAGTATTTCTCCTGTATCCCTATGACATGTTCTTGGCAATAATTTCATTGGATATGAAACCAAAAAACATAGGTAGCAAAAGCAAAAATTTAGACACATGGGATTACATCAAACTAAGAAGTTTCTGCACAGAAAAGTTAAGAACAGAGTGAAAAGGCAGCCTATGGAATGGGAGAAAATACTTGAAATCCACATACCAGATCAGGGGTTAATTTCCAAAAATCTAAATAACTATTAGAACTGAAGAGCGAACAAAACAAAAGCAACAATACAACAAAAACATTAATAACCTCATTTAAAAATGTCTTAAGACTTGAATATACATGTATCCAAAGAAGACATACAAATAGTGAACAGATCTATGGAAAGTGCTCAATGTCACTGTTTATCAGGGAAATGCAAATCAAAACCTTGTACCTGCCAGGATGGTTATTATATAAAAAAGCCAAAACGAAGTATACAACAAAAAGCCTGTTGTTGTTGAGGATTTTGGGAAATTAGGACTCTTACGTAATGTTAGGAAAGCAAAATGGTCTAGTCATGGTGGAATAGTGAAGAGGTTCCTCAAGAAATTAAAAATAGAACTACCATATTACTTGGGCTTTGTTAAACTATAATTTTTGTTTTGAGATACTTAATAGATTTATACACAGTTGCATCAAATAGTACAGACAGTTCTTATATACCCTTTACTCAGTTTGTCCCAATGGTAACAACTTGGCAAAGCTGTCACAGCCAGTATATTGTCATTGATACAGTCAAGAAACAGTTATTATTTTACCACCACAAGGATTCCTCATGCTGTTGTTTTGTTTTTAATGTTTATTTATTTATTTTTGAGGGAGAAAAAGTGAGTGTGAGCAGGGGAGGGGGAGAGACAGGAAGAGAGAGAGCCCAAGCAGGTGCTGTCAGCACACAGCTGGACATGGGGCTCAATGTGATGAACTCTGAGATCATGACCTAAGCATAAAACAAGACTGAGACACTTAGGTGCCCCTCATGCTGTTGTTTTATAGCCACGCTTATTTCTCTCCAATTCCTCATACTTTTATGTGCTGGCAACCACTGTTCATCATTTCTGTAATTTTATCTTATCAATAATCCTTTTAGGGTTGACTTCTTCACTCAGCATAATTCACTGGAAGTACTTCCAGGTTGTGCATATCAATAGCTCATTATATCTCATTGGTGAATAGTATTCCATTGTATGAATATACTACTGTTTGCTTAACATTCATCCGGTGAAGGATATCTCAGTTGTTTGCAGTTTTCAGCAACTTAGAATAAAGATATGAGAAACAGATCTTGTACAGGTTCTTGTGTGAAGATTTTTTTTTTGTAGTGAAGAGCAATTGATGAACAATGTTAAACAATGTTACATTAATTTCAGGTGTATAACATAGTGATTTGACAACTCCATACCTTATGCTATGCTCACCACAAGTGTAGCTACTGATGATAATTCTTAATTCCTCTGGAATGAATACCCAAGAGTGTAATTTCTGAGTTACATGGTAGTTGTATGATTGATTTTTAAGAAAATGGTAAACTGGGCCAGTAAACTGCCCAGTATATTGAGTACACTCTCTGCCCCTTCCTGCTCTCTCTCTCTGTCTCTCTCAAAATAAATTAACTTTAAAATGGGAAGGAAAAGAAAATGGTAAACTGTTTTCAAGAGTGGTTTTGCCATTCAAATTCTCAAAAACAGTGTTTCAGTGATCCCCTTTCTCTGCTTCCTCACCACTGTTGCAATTATTTTTTTTTCTTTCAGCTTTTCTGATAGAGGTATCTCATTGTGGTTTCAATTTGCATTTCCCTGATGGCGAATCATGTTACATATTTTTCATAAGCTTATTTACCATGTGTGTTATCTTTTTTGCAGTGTCTACACATGTCTTTGCCCCAATTTCTAATCTTTTCTTTAACTGTTGAGTTTTGAGTATTGACATATTGTAGGTCCTACTCCTTTTTGAATGTGTGGTTTGCAAATATTTTTCTCCCCTTCTGTAACCTGTTTGATAAGCTTTTAAGAGACTCTTTCACAGAGCAGAAGTTTTTAATTTTGATGATGTACAATTTATCATTTCCTTTTATAGATTGTGCTCTTGGTGTCAAATATAAGAATTCTTTGCCTAGAACTTAGCAATAGATTCTGAAGATATTGTCTTATTATTTTTTCTAAAAATCTTTTATTTGTACATTTTCATTTATGTTCGTGGTCCATTTTGAGTCAATTTCTGGATAAAGCTTGAGATGTATACAAATGCCTATTTTATCTTTCCATAAGCAGTACTTCAGTCTCCTACTTTTTAGAACATATAAAAAAGGAAGGAGGATGAGAAGGCTACTTAGGAAATACACCATCATGTAGAAAACATGGGACGTGGATTTTGAAGGGAACAATATATGTCTGATGACTTTAAGTTCAGTGGTTAAAGTAAAATGCATATAAAATTCCTTGCTTTGCTTTCTTTTTTTTAATGTTTTATTTATTTCTGAGAGAGAGAGAGAGACAGACAGATAGACAGACAGTCAGTGTGAGCAGGGGAGGGTCAGAGAGAGAAGGAGATGCAGAATCAGAAGCAGGCTCCAGGCTCTGATCTAGGTTTCAGCACAGAGCCCAAGCAGGGCTTGAACCCATGAACCATGAGCTCATGACCTGAGCTGAAGTCAGATGCTTAACCAACTGAGCCACCCAGGCAACCCTGCTTTGCTTTCTTTACAGGATAATTCTGAGGATAAAATCATATAATTGATGAAGGAGATTTGTAAGTTGCAAAGTCAATGTAAATTCAAATTATTTTTTGATTCGGTACAGCAAGGCATCTTCAGGAAAGGGTCCATAGTTCAATGTGGGTGTATGGCAGAGAAGGACACCACTATGGAAGAGTTTTGTAAATAAGCTGGAATGCCAATCTGCATAATTTGGATTTTATTCTGAAGGCACTATAGAGGGAGTAATTGCAACATGAAAAGTGATGTGACTAGATCATCATTTTAGAAATTTAACAGTGACCACCATGTGGAGGATGAATTGGATGGGGGACAAGAGGCAGTTAGGAGGCTGTCACAGCAGTCAGGAATGAGTGTGATGAAAGCTGAACTAGAGCAGTTGCAAGAGAGAGATAGTTTTTTAAGTCCTTTTAGCAGTAAGTGTGAGAGTTAAATGACAGCTGATTGGTTTGGGAGTAGGGTAGTGAGGCAAATGGAGATATCAAATATGTTCTGAGTTGGGGTAGCTGGGATAATAGAATTGTGGTCTGTGATACACATAGGAGAAAGAACAGTTTGAAGAATCAGTGACAATTAATGTTGGAGATACTGAGGTTGACAGCAAGACATGCAGGTAAAATAGAGAATAGGCAGCTGAGTATTTTAGGAAGGATATTAAATCTAGGAATATTGAAATGAAAGTCTCAGATGTCACTATATTATTGTCTTCTGTGCCAATGGTAGTATGTGGAAAGTGAATAGCCTTTGTAATTAGGTAGACTTGAAGTAGATCCCATACCTACCACCCATTACTTGAATGAAAATAGGCAAATCAAACCCACTTTCTTATCTCTGGAATAATTATAACAGTACCTAGTTCAAAGACTTTCTGAAATTAAAGAAGATAATGTGTATAAAACACCTAAAGCATATTATATACTCAGAAATACTATTTACTTCCTTTTTTAATACCCTATCTCTTATTTAATGTTGAAGTTCTTGATAATGTTGTTAATATTTTATTAACCTTTAACCTTTGTATAAAATAGATTGCAGGTGCTCAATAAGTACCAGTTGGATTTAACTGATTAAAATTTTTCAGGTTGAAAAAAATCATATTCACAAGAAATACTTTAAAAAGTCAATTGTAAACATTAAAAGTTCAAGTTTTACTTTTGCCAGGCTTACTTCCTGTATTGTCAATATTTTAGCATAAAAGTTTGCAGATTTTTACTGTGTATATATAAAGAGATAATAGATACTTGGATTAGTAAAATGATACCATATTAACAGATTGTTCATCAGTTTGCTTTTGTCAGTTAACAATATATGTATGGTAAGGTTCATGTCTACATATGCCCCCATTCTTTTTTCATGGTTGGATGTGTTTTACTGTATAAACCTACTATCATTCTTATTAACAATTCCTCTACGGATGGACATTTGGATTGTTTCTGATTACAGTGTTGTGGTGTGTAGCCTTAAGCATATATTTCTTTATACATTTATGAAAATATTTTTGTAGACTATATTGGTACTTGTACTTATATAAAAGTGAAGATACTTGTTCATGGGATATGAATATGATTTATTTTGATAGAGTCTGATCACATTTCAGGATGGTGATATAAATGCTCATCCCTCCATTGTGTATAATAATGCCCAGTTTTCCTTCTTCTTGCCAACAGTTTTGTTTAAAACTTGGCCAAAATGCCAAGCAAAAAAAATGTTCAAATGCAATTTTTTTTTTCCCCAAAAAGGAAATTTTATTGAGGGCACTAGTTTATTTCACTCAGAGGACCAACTGTAACCAAATGAAGTGAACATAACCTCAAGATTTTATTGTCTTCATAATGTAACAAAATACGAAGCTTAGAACTGGATCACTTGGCCCTTTCTCTTCTTATCTCCTCCCAGTTCAAAATGCTTGCATCTCTTAATAGCCAGCATTCTCTTAGATCTGCAGTTGGGCTCAACACATTCAAGCCTCAGCACAATCTTCTTTGTAGTCTTAGCCTTTTTTCGGAAAATCGGCTTAGTTTGTCCCCCATAGCCACTCTGCTTCCTGTCATAACGCCGCTTTCCCTGGGCATAAAGAGAATCTTTGCCTTTCTTGTACTGTGTCACTTTGTGGGGTTGGTGCTTGCCACACTTCTTGCAGACAGTCCGGCGGGTTTTAGGAACGTTCACCATGGCTGCGAGAAGGCTAGCGGCACGGAAAGGTCAAATGCAATTTTAATTCACATATTTAAGTTAACAGTGAGATTGGGCCTATTTTCCTGTTTACTGGAAATTTGAATTTTTTTGTTAATGTACGAGTTGTTTCTTCCAATTCTTGGTCTGTAATTCAATGGTTTCTTGTCTATTGCTTTTTAAATATAAGAGGAAGAGAGAGAATGTAAATGTGTTTCTTTACAAGAATAGCTTAGAACCGTGCTATGTGTAAATGAGCCACTTACTTCATGACATATCAGAACCCTGAAGAACACAATTAATAGTGACATGTGTGACTGTCATTTGTTGCTGCACAGAAAAAAAAAAACTTGCTCAGTAAATAATATGCCCTTGATTATTGCTCCTTCTTCACAAAATATTAAGACAACAGGAAGATAAATATTGAGAAATTACTTAGTGCCATATTTATTATACACTTTTTTGCATTAATCTTCTCAGTAGCCTCATTATTCATAGCATTTTCTAGATGAGTCATCAGAGGTACAAGAGGTTAATTAAGTTTCTTAAATTGACACATTTTTAATGGTAGCTTTGAGCTTAAGTTCTAGGCTTTGCCAAAGTCCATATTCTTTTCACCGTGACATAGTAACTCCTACTTCTTAAGTAGATAAATTCTAACAATTCTAAGCAGCTATCTCCCTGTTCACATGTAATATTGTGAAACCTGCTTAAAGGACAGTTTGATAGTTGGCAAAATAAAGGCAGCATGTGGCAGTGAGTACAGCATGTAAGCAGTGCTATTGTAGCTCAAAGGAGGAGAAGGATTTCAGCAATAATAGGTCTGTAGCTGGGCCTCAGAGAAAGGACAAGAACTGGCTATATGAAAGGGGAGGCAAGGCCCTCTGGAGGGGAGTATCGATTTAGGCAAATATGAAGTGGATCTTATATGACTATGGTTCTGGGTATGGACAATGATGCTTTGCAGCTAGTCTAACCAAAGAAAGTCATGGATGGAAAGGTCATTGTTTTGTCATTTTTCCTCAGGCTTACAAAATCTGCTGCATGTTTAATATGTTGTGCTAGCCTTTACCTAGTTCTCAGTAGGTTTACAGGTATTCCAGATGTAATATTTATTTATTACAAGTAGAGGTGACATTACAACAAGTAACATTTCATGCATTATCCAAAAGGATGGAGAAATACAATTTGCCTTACTGTTTTTAAAAGTCCTGTACTTACCTGGAGGACAAAATTAAATATTTGGCAAAAAAGCTGACAGAAAAAAAAGTAATTACTCAAAAGTAAATTGAGGACAATAAAACCAAGGTTGCTTCCTATAGTCATTAGAAGTGTGTATAGAGAAAAGACTATTTCACAGAGATAAGGAAATGGCATTAGTGTTTTCTGATACAGAGTCATCAAAATCTATTTAGTTTTTATGGCCAGATAAGTCTCTGACCTTACAGGAGACTCCAAAGACAGATAAGTGGATAGATAAAATACCCCAATGGAATTTAATTAAAATTATAATGAAGACTGGTTTTGGGTTTATCTGGATGAATTTTCAGTCTCCTACAGTTTGTGTAAAGTTGAGAGATTTCACTTTAGTCAGGTGTGTGCATTTGGCCGTGAGATATTTACTGATGTTTTGTCTAAGGAACAAAGTAAACGTCTGGATCTGTTTAGAAGTGAAGGTCTTTTTTATGTTCTTTGAGACCATGTTGGTAGAAAATGAACTAGAGACAAGGTTGACAGAATTACAAAGGACAAAAATCATCAGTATGTTCAATAGAGCTATAATTTATTGTTTATTATGTGTCAGAGATATTATATTCATTAACTCATTTTTCCTTCATAATAGCCCTATGAGGTAAGTAGAGACTGTTATTAACTCTGTTTTATAAATAGAGAAATGGAGGTTTAGAATAGTAATAAGCTTATCTAAGTTCACACAAGTGACAGTGCTGCAGTCCTATTCCAACCTTGGGAAACTGGTAATATGAGCTCTTAACTGCTCTTCTATACTGGTCTTAAACTCTATGCTAGACATCATCTAGTTTCATTTGGTAGACAGCACAGCAGAGGATAGGGCATTAGGCGTAGAGTCACAAGACCTGTATTTAAATTCTAGTTTTGCTGCTTACTAGTCGTGTAACCATCAGCTGAACTGGACTGTGTGTCCTAGATGACTCAAGCATATGTCTGGTGGTTGATACGGACTCTTAGCTGGAAGATCAACCTGGGCTTATTCATATGTCTTTGACTTCTAGAAATTTGTTCTGAAATGTCAATTACTTCTGTTCTGCTTGACAAACTTATTTTTATTTCTTAATACCTATGTCCTAAGCCTTCATGTGAGAACCATCAGACTGACTTGGTCTGACCATTCTTGTACTCTGAATAAGTTGTTCATCTCTCTGTTGGAGTTCTCATTCTCTGATATAGTGGGTATTGAATTAGAGGTTAACTCAGCCTAATAGCTGCAATCTCAAGTGCTAAAACTAAAACTGGTTTTTTTCTTCATAAACTGGACATTGTCTCTGTAATAGATGTCTGATAAATGCTGATGAACGAATGATGTTAGGTCAACCTTCCACTGTGGTACTATGAATGATCGAGAGCTTGTTTGTATAGCAGTTACCCTATTTACCCACGTGAAATCACTATGTGAAGTCAGAGGGTGAGTCATAACACCACACAATATCTTCATTAAAGGGGGAGGGAACTTTATAAGTCTTTCAGATTTTTCTCTTCCCATTAAGGCATATATTGACAATAATACCATTTATTTGCCTGCATAAGCCTATGAAGGCTTAAGAATTATTCCAGTTGCACATTATTTTCTTTATCACACAGATGCAGCTGTATGAATAAGATAAGACAGCTCAGTAAAATTTGCAATGTCTATTATTGAATAGGAGGACTTCAGGGAATGTGACAGAGGAGGAGGGCCTTGGGCTCACCTTGCCCCACAGATATGCCTAGATAACACCCACATCAGTGTAATATCAAATAGGAGTTGTAAGAATTATTATATCCAGCTAAATATTTTAGAGGCTATAATGTTTTTATTTACCTCCCAAATATATAGTTAAATATACACCTAATGATTAATTCACCATTCATTCATTCACTCATTCATTCATCACAAAAAACATTTACTGGACACATTTTTAAGTACCAAATTTTAAGATTAGAGATTAAAATTGAATCACACCAACTATTTTACAAAATTCACTTTGAAAGTGATAAGTACAGGGGCGCCTGGGTGGCATAGTCGGTTAAGAGTCCGACTTTTGCTTAGGTCATGATCTTGCGATTCGTGGGTTCAAGCCCCGCGTCGGGCTCTGTGCTGACTGCCAGCTCAGAGCCTGGAGCCTATTTCAGAGTCTGTGTCTCCCTCTCTCTCTGACCCTCCCCTGCTCACTCTCTCTCTCTCTCTCTCTCTCCTAGAAATAAATAAAAATATTTTTAAAAAAAGAAAGTGATAAGTACAAATCTGTTAAAAGTGTAAAAATAGGAGAGAAATGAAATAATGGAGGTAGCTGGTATAAATGAAATAAATGACACACATGTGACACGATTCTGTTTGAATGTTTAAGGCAACATGTCAGAGGGGTTGAGATAGTGGAGCTGTGTCTTGAAAAATGAGAAGGAAATTACTAGAAAGAATGAGGTTGGCACAGGAAAAATGCGTCCCAAGCAGAGTGGACAGCAGGGATAGACATGGAGTCACAGACCACCTGCTCCTGACACCACTTCTTTAACTTGGGAAGCCATAGAAAGTTTGGGAGAAGGAGACTGCCATGATCAAAAGGTGATTTACAAAGGCAAACAGATATATCATGGGGAAATGATGGTACAGAGGAGAAAGCAGAGGAAGAGGTTAGGAAGTTATTGAAACATTTTGGGCTGATGGGTATGGGGGGTAAGAATAGAGGCAGGGCCTGTGAGAATAGTGACATTAGCTTGGGTAACGGACACAACAAAGCATAGGTTCTGCTATCAGATTGTAGAGTAAGATTAGAAGAGAAAGTGGGAAAAAAAGCAAACTGTGTTAAACAGAAGATCTTGGTCACTGAGGAGATAGTAGTAGTGTTCACATAGATTCAACAAGAAGAACAGAGAGAAGGTAAAGATAAGTTGCCTTTTAGAAAATGCATTCGAAATACACATTCAGAACCATGATTCTACTGCTGCCAGAGATGTTCCTCAGCTTTGCTGAGAGGCCAAGGCTTCCTACCTCCTGCATCCAAGCAGGCAACATCTTTGGAAACTGTTCCATGAATTTTAGGTAAGCCCAGATGTTGTGCCAGTAGGAGCATATTGAAATAGGAATTCACATTTTATCTTTAATTGACACACAATGGCAGCAAATAACATAATTTGCATTCTGGTAGTGAAGCCAAGCCAGCACTGAGACAATAGTTTGGGATCTCTATCTGGACACGCAGAGTCTTTGCCCATACAAATGAGCACAAATGCAGCAAGCAATCTTTAGGGACTAATAATGCCTCCTTGCAGATTCTGAGCAGAGTTTGTTTGCTTGTTCATTGTTTCTTTTCTGATTTTAGCATGCTATGTGGCATCACAGTGCCCATTCCGGCTGCAAGAGAATCAAAGCATAGTTAATCAAGTAGAAAGTTTACATACAGATTCGCAAAATAAATCCAAGTAGACAAACAAACAAAAACAATGCTGTATATATACTGAGATTTGGAGAAAATATTTTTCTCCTAGGCTGGAATGAACTAGCATTGTCCTCTCTTATGTTACTCTATTAAAAAACAATCATAGCAACAGTAACAGCCAAAATAAATAACTAAATAAACCCAAAACCTAACAAAACAAAAAATAGAACCCTATAATAATATTTCTTAGTATTATAATTTAATATTATTTTTTGAGACTGATAATAGCCATTATAATTATAAAACTGTAAAATACATATAAATCTGTCCTTATGGCATATTAGGAAAAGGCTGCTACCTTTCCCTTTCATCTCCATCTAGAATCATTGGTAACTCTCCTTGAAGATGCAGCTTATATTGGTCTTGAAATGGTCCTGATCAATGTGAAGTTTACAGTTTTAGTTGCTCAGCAGTCTAAGGCTATTCTTATGGTAGGATATGCAATTATAATATTGCCCAAAGTTTTGATAACCTGAGCGTCAAGGGGAAGGTCAGAGTGACGAGGAAAGCTGGTTTTCCTAAAACCAGTGTGTCCCCCTCCTGTTGCTTCCTGCCCCATGGAGATTACCTCTGCCTTTTCTTCTCTGCCTAACACTCCTCCAGTGCTTTCCCCACATATGCTGGTCTATGGCTATGGAAACTGAAGCTAAGCCTCAGAAGCTGCCTGTGCTTCACCTCCAGAGTCATGCCTGGCTTTCTCCACACAGTTTACTTTCAACCTCCTCTTATGTGGCTTTGAGTCCTTATAGCTACTGTTTGCCTGACCTATTTTTGATAATGACTCAATTTTAGTCACCCTTAGAAGTGATGACTGTCTCTCGTCTCCAACATCGCTTTTAAGGACAGTACCCTGACCTAGACACTGCGTGGCTGGGTCTGTTCATTCTCACTCCCCAATTTTCAAAAAGGAGGAGCATCCATACAGCATTCCTCCTCACAAGCCTCATGGTATATGATGCTTGCCTTCCTCCTGAGATCTCCTTCTTTCAGGACCTTGGACTCTGCTTTCAAATCAGTTCCTCTCTCTCCCCTGCCTGAGTTATGAATGTCCTATATCCTATTAACAAGAGCATATTAGCCATTTGGCTTCCATCATCAGTTATGACTTTTTTCTTTTTTTTTTTTTTAAGTTTTAATTTTAATTCCAGTTAGTTAATATAGAATGTTATATTAATTCCAGGTACACTATATAGAGATTCAACCCTTCCATACATCACCCTGTGCTCATCACAACAAGTACACTCTTTAATCCCCATCACCTCTTTAACCTAACTCTCCCCATTCCCATCCCATCAGTTTATTCTCTATAATTAATTGAGTCTCTTTCTTGATTTTTCTTTTTCTCTCTCTCTTTTCTCTTTGCTTGTTTGTTTTGTTTCTTATATTCTGCATTTGAATGAAATGATACAGTATTTGTGTTACTCTGACTACCTTATTTCACTTAACCTTATACACTCGAGATCCCTCCATGTCTTTGCACATGGCAAGATTTCATTGTGTTTTAGTAGTAAATACACCACTGTATATATTTACTGCATCTTCTTCATTCATTCACTGATCAGTGAATACTTGAGCTGCTTCAATATCTCGGCTCTTGTAAATAATGCTGCTATAAACATAGGGGTGCATGCATCCTTTGGAATTAGTGGTTTTTGTATTCTTTGGGTAAATATCTAGTAGTGCAATTGGTAGATCATAAGGTAGTTCTATTTTTAACTTTTTGAGAAACCTCCATACTATTTTCCACAGGAGCTATACAGTTTGCCTTCCTACCAACAGTGCAAGAGGGTTTCTTGTCTTCCACATCCTCACCAACACTTGTTTTTTCTTGTGTTGTTGATTTTAGCTATTTTTACAGGTGTGAGGTGATATCTCATTGTGGTTTTGATTTGCATTTCCCTGATGATAAGTGACAGTGGGCATCTTTTCATGTGTCTATTGGCCATCTGTGTCTTCTTTGAAGAAACGTCTTTTCAAGTCTTCTGCCCATTTGTTAATTGGATTATTTGATTTTCTGGTGTTGAGTTGTATAAGTTCTTTACATATTTTGGATACTAACCCTTTATTGGATCTTCATTTGCAGATATCTTCTCCCATTCCATTGGTTGCCTTTTAGCTTTGTTGATTGTTTCCTTCTCAGTGCAGAAGTGTTTTATTTTAATGTAGTCCCAATAGCTTATTTCTTTTTAAGATTTTATTTATTTTTATTTAGAAAAATTTTGTTTATGTTTATTCATTTTTGGTAGACAGAGAGAGAGTGTGAGCAGGGGAGAGGGCAGAGAAAGAAGGAGACACAAAGCTGACTCCAGGTTTCAAGCTGTCAGCACAGAGCCCAATGCAGGGCCCTAAGCCACGAACCGTGAGATCATGACCTGAGTCAAAGTCAGACACCTAACTGACTGAGCCACCCAGGTGCCCCTTTAATATTTTATTTTTAAGTAATGTCTACACTCAACATGTGGCTCAAACTTACAGCCCTGAGATCAAAAGTCACATGCTTTACCAACTAGACCAGTCAAACACCAATGCCCACCCAATTCTTAGTTAATTTTTGCTTTCATTTTCCTTGCCTCAGGAGACATATTGGGGAAAAAAGTTTCTACAGCTGATGTCGAAGAGGTTGCTGTCTGTAGTCTCTTCTAGAATTTTTATGTTTTCATGTGTCATATTTAGGTCTTTAATCCATTTTCAACTTTTTTTGTACATGATATAATAAAGTGGTCTTTTATTTTCTTTTGCATGTTGCTGTATAGTTTTCCCAGTGCTATTTGTTTTAAAGACTGTCTTTTTTTCCACTGGATATTTTTTCCTTGTTTGTTGAAGATTAAGTGACCAGATAGCTATAGGTTCATTTTTGAGTTTTCTATTCTGTTCCACTGATCCATGTGTTTATTTTTGTGAGAGTACCGTATTGTTTTGATTACTACAGCTTTGTAATATAATTTATAGTCTGGGATTTGATGCCTCGAGCTTTGCTTTTCTGTTTTAAGATTTCTTGGGTACATGAGTTCTTTTGTGGCTCCATACAAATTTTAGAATTGGTTGTTCTAGCTCTGTGAAAAATCCTGGTGATATTTTGATAGAGACTGCATTAAATGTATAGATTGCTTTGAGTAGTATAGACATTTTGGCAATATGTGTCCTTCCAATCTATAGCATGGAATGTTCTTCCATTTCTTTGTGTCTTCAATTTCTTTCATCTGTGTTTTATGGTTTTCAGAGTACAGGTCTTTAATCTCTTTGGTTAGGTTTATTTCTAGGTATTTTATTATTTTTGGTGCAATTGCAAACGGGGTTATCTTAATTTCTCTATCTGCTGCTTTATTATTGGTATATAGAAATGCAGCAGATTTCTGTACATTGATTTTAGACACTGCTACTTTACTGAGTTTGTTTATCAGCTCTACCAGTTTATTGATGGAGTCTTCTATATATAGAGTATCATGTCATCTGTAAATAGTGAAAAATTTACTTCTTTATTACCTATTTGGATGTCTTTTATTTCTTTTTGTTGTCTGATTTCTGTGGTTAGGACTTCCACTATTATGTTGAATAAAAGTAGTGATAGTAGACATCCATAAATTATTCCTGCCTTTGAGTGAAAAGCTCTCAGTTTTTACCCATTGAGGACACTGTTAGCTGTTGATTTTTCACATATAGTCTTTATTATGTTGAGGTATATTCCTCCTAACCCTACTTTGTTGAGGGTTTTTATCAGGAATGGATGTTGTACTTTGTCAAATGTTTTTTTCTGCTTCTATTTAAAAGGTCATATGGCTCTTTTAATTAAGAAGTGTATTATTTTATTAATGTGATGTACCATGCTGATTGATTTGTAATAGTGAACCACCCTTGCATCCCAGGAATAAATACAAATTGGTTGTGGTGAATTATTTTTTAATGTATTGTTCGATTTGGTTTTCTAATATTTTATTATGTATTTTAGCATCTATATTCATCAGGGGTATTGTCCTATAGTCTCATTTTTAGTTGTGTCTTTTTTTCTGGTTTTGGTATCAAGGATAAAGCTGGTCTCATAGAATGGATTTTCAAATTTTCCCTCATCTTCTATTTTTTTGGAATAGTTTGAGAAGAATAGGTTTAAACTTTTCTTTAAATGTTTGGTAGAACTTACTTCTACCATCTGGTCCTGCACTTTTGTTTGCTGGGTGATTTTTTGATTACTGATTCAATTTCTTTTCTGGTTATCAATCTGTTCAAATTTTCTATTTTTTCCTCTTTCAGTGGTGGTAGCTGATATGTTCCTAGGAATTTATCCATTTCTTCGGTTGTTGGCATATAGTTTTTCCTAAAATTCTCTTGTAATTGTCTGTATTTCTGTGGTGTTGGTGGTTATTTTCTCCCTCTCATCTGTGATTTTTTTTTTATTTGAGTCTTTTTCCTTTTTTTCTTGATAAATCTGGCTAGAGATTTAGCAATTATATTGATTTTTTTCAAGGTACCATCTCCTGATTTTATGGATCTGTTTTGTTGCTTTTAGTTTCTGTATCATTTACTTTAAATGTAGATAGATATAGATATAGATGTAGATATAGATATAGATATAGATGATATAGATACAGATATAGATCATTTACTTTAAATATATTATGCCAGTCACTTCCGGCTTGCAAAGTGTCAGTTGAAAAATCTCCTGCCAGTCTTAATGGATTTTCCCTGTAAGGAACTTTCTTTTTTTCCTTGCTGTTTACATTTTGCCAATTTAACTGCTTTACTCTTTATTATTTCCTTTTTTTCTAATGACATTTCATTTGTTGTTCTTTTTCTAGCTCCTTTAGGTGTAAGTTTTAGTTGTTCATTTGGGGTTTTCCTTGCTTCTTGAGGTAGACTTTCCTCCTATACACTTCCCTCTTAGAACTGCCTTTGCGGTTTTGGACAGTTATGTTTTCATTTTCACTTGCTGCCATGTACTTTTTTTATTTCTTCTTTTATTTCCTAGTTGACCCATTCATTGTTTAGGAACATGGTATTTAACCTCTGTGTATTTGTGGTCTTTCCAGATTTTTTTTCTTGTAGTCAACTTCTAGTTTCATTACATTGTTGTCAGAAAAGATGCATGGTATGATTTTAATATTCTTGAATTTGTTGAGGCTATCCTGACTAGATCTATTCTGAATGTGATCTATTCTGGAGAATGTTTCCTGTGCACTTAATGAATGTGAGTTCTGTTGTTTTAGGATTGAAAGTTGTGACTATATCTATTAAATCCATGTGTGCCAGTGTATCATTCAAAGCCATTATTTACTTGTTGATTTTCTCCTAAAAGGATCTGTCCATTGATGTAATTTGGGTGTTAAAGTCCCCTATTCTTATTGTATTATTATTGATTAGATCCTTTATGTTTGCTATTAACTGTTTTATGTATTTGGGTGTAACTATGTTGGGTGCATAAATATTACAATTGTCATATATTCTTGTTGGATTGTCCCCTTTATTATTATGTTCTATTATTCTTAGTCTCTTGTTATAGACTTTGTTTTAAAGTCTACTTTGTCTGATATAAGTATTGCTACTCCAGCTTTGTTTTGATAACTATTTGTATTATAGATGGTTTTGAATTTCTTTCCTTTCAAGCTGCAAGTGTCTTTAGTCTTAAATGAGTCTTCGTAGGCAGCATATAAATGGGTCTTGCTTTTTTATCCATTCTGTCACCCTAAGTCCTTTGATTGGAGTATTTAGTACATTTACGTTCCAAGTAATTATTATTTAAAAAAAAATTTTTTAAATGTTTTATTTATTTCTAGGAGAGAGAGAGAGAGAGAGAGACAGCGTGAGCAGGGGAGGGTCAGAGAGAGAGGGAGTCACAGACTGAAACAGGCTCCAGGCTCTGAGCTGGCAGTCAGCACAGAGCCCGACGCGGGGCTCGAATCCACGAACCACGAGATCATGACCTAAGCGGAAGTCGGACGCTTAACCGACCAAGCCACCCAGGCGCCCCAGTTCCAAGTAATTATTAATAGGTAGGAATTTGTTGTCATTTTATTAGTTGTTTTTTGATGATTTCTGAAGATTTTTTTCTGTTGTTCTTGTCTTTCATGATTTGCTGATTTTCTTTAATGTTATATTTGGATTTCCTTCTCTTTATTCTTTGCATATTTATTACATATTTTTGACATATAGTTACCATTAGGTTTGTATATAACTTCTGCATATAGCAGTCTTCATTAAGTTGATGGTTATTTAAGTTTTAGGTACATGCTTTTATACTTTATATTCTTCTCTGTGTGTGTTCCTTCACTGATTTTTTTTTACAAATATATTCATTTTCATTGCTTTTGTGTTTTCTACCTTTATACTGTCTCCTTTGGTCTCTCCTTTCCACTAAAAGCGCTCCCTTTAATATTTCTTGCAAGGTTGGCTTACTGTTATGAACAGTTTTTGTCTGGGAAACTCTTTATCTCTTCTATTCTGAATGATAGCCTTGCTGGATAGAGTATTCTTGGATGCAGATTTTCCCCATTCACCAGTAAATATATTATGTCACTTGCTTCTGGCTTCCAAAGTTTCTATAGAAAAATGTCTTGCAAGTCTTATGGGTTTTCCCTGTAGGTAACTGTCTTTTATTTTCTTGATGCTTTTATTTTGCAAGTTTAATTACAGTATATCTTATGGTTCTGCTTTTGTTGATTTTGATGGGAGTTCTCTGTGCCTGCTTGATCTGGATATCTGTTTCCTTCCCCAGATTAAGGAAGTTTGAAGCAATTATTTCTTCAAATAAATCGTTTGACCCTTTTCCTCCCTCTTGTTCTGGGAGTCTTATTATATAAATGTTACTACATTTGATGGAGTCACTGAGTTCTTTAAATATATTCTCATTTTGCATAATTGTTATTTCTCTCTTTTGTTAAGCTTGATTAGTTTTCATTATTCTATCTTCTAGATCATATATTTGTTCCTTTGCTCTTTCCATCAAGCATGTTTCTCATTTTGTTTATTATGCCCTTTATCTGTATGTTACTTATCTCTGTGTTAAGGGTCTTACTCATGTATTCCATTCTTTTCTCAAATCCAGTGAGTATCTTTATGATTATTACTTTAAATTCTCTATTAGGCATGTTACTTATATCTGTTTTGCTCATTTAGGATAACTTTCTCTGTCTTCTAACTTTGTCTGCATCTCTGTGCCTGTTTCTCTGTGTTAGAAAAGTCAGCTCTGTCTCCTATTCTTGAGTGTAATGGCCTTATGAGGAAGAGGTCCTGTAGTGCCTTTAAGTGCAGTGCCCTCTGATCCCCAGAGCCTGGCACTTCTGGGAGTGTCTCCGGTGTATGGTTTGTGCTCTGCTGTTTTGTCCTGGTAGCTTTATCCTTCAGCCTAGTCATCTGCAGAGACTCTCTATGCCTGTTCTGGACAGTGTTTGGTTCCTGGCCTGAATGTGGTGTCTTTTAAGTAAAAGGTGTGATCTGATCAATTTGTGTAGTGAGACTTGTTGCCATCACTTCCGGAACTGAAGCTCTCCAAAACTTCTGCATTTAGAGATGTGGTGTGAGCAGGGTTTTGGGCCAGTCATCTGGGGCAAGAGTCCCACCATGCTTGGACTGAGGCAAGCATGAGTGGGAAGGGTGGTTCCACTAGACCATGGGAGGTGGGGCTTGGTATAAGAAAGTTAGATAATGAGTGTTGGTGCTGTGCTGGTTCTTGCAGGTAGCTTTGTGCTTAGGATGAGGGACAGGGGAGGGGATTGATGTCTCCCAGTTCTTTTGTTCCTGGAGGAACAACTCATTGATGTCTCTCTGAGATGCACTCTGAGATGAGCAAGTAACTTCCCCACTGTATTCCCTTGGCACTCTTCAGATTGCTGTTTTCATGCTGTATATTCCTGCGCTATTGGCCCTGCCTTTTCTCTAAAAGCAATGAAATGCCCTTTGCACTCTCCCATAGCCAAGCATGCTGACATTTAAAACTCTGGGCTTAAAGCTCTGCTGTTTGCAAGAATTCACAAAATTTGGCCCTTTAGCTTTCCAAGCCAATTGCTATGGAGAATCTTTTCCCCCTTGCCTTTCTCTCTATCTGTTTATCTTCATGACCATGGTTCTCTACCCATCACAGTGGCCATGATCCATTTCTCTCTGAACTCTGTCTGCACTTCCTGTCTTCTTCAATATGGCCTCTTGTCTACCTTTAGTTGTAGAATTTTTTCTGTCAGGCTTTAGGTCAGTTTCCGGGGGCTTTAGGAAAGTGTGGTAATTATCTCATTGTATTTGTGGGACAAGGCAAGCCTAGGATTCTCCTATTCTGCCCCCATCTTCCTACTTTCCCCCTGATTTTCTTCTTTCTATAATCACTTATTGAGATGTTATAAAAAGAGCATCAATTTTGAAATCAGAAATATCTGGATCAAAATCCTAGAATTATTTTACATATTTTATTACATAAATACTTGGAATTTTTTTCCTCTTCTCTGAGTAGCAACTTCCTTATCTGTTATGTGGAAAAATAGTATTTCTATAATAGATCAGCATCCATTTTGCTTTCCCTGAATGACTATGTCCTCTGCTGAATGTAATGAATTTATATATTGATCCAGTCTTAATTTCCAGTTGTTTATGTATCTCTTCTTCAAACTAAAACAATCCTGGAAAACCTCAGAATTGAAAGACCCTTAAATTACTTTGTAACCCAAAATCATTTCAATGGGGGCACCTGGGTGGCTCAGTCAGTTAAGTGTCAGACTCTTTTTGGCTGAGGCCATGATCTCATGGTTTGTGGGATGGAGCCCTGTGTTGGGCTCTGAGCTGACAGAAATGGAGCCTGTTGAGGATTCTGTCTCTCTCTCCCCTTCACTCTCTGCCCTTTCCCCACGTGTGCTGTCTCTCTCTCTCTCTCTCCCTCTCTCTCTCTCCCTTTCTCAAATACAAAAAGATTTTAAAAAATTATTTCAATGTATCCATTAACCACCATCTAAACACTTTCATGATCAGGAAGCTCATTACTTAAAATTTGTTACGTTTTTTCATATTGAGTTGAAATCTGTCCCCTGCTTATAAATTTTCCTTATTGTTATTTATATTGTATCAATTAGTTTATCTTAAAAACTTCTTTCCACCTGGTTTTCCATTTCTTTTTGTTCATTATGTGTGTATTATGCAAACCTAGATTGGAAATAGAGTTCCCCCCAGAATTCTCGGGGCGGGGGGAGAAAAATCACCAAAATCTATCTTTTATATACTCAGTATACAAAGCCATCTGCTATACCTAGAAGAGAAAGAATTGATGGACAGGACATGGGGTATTACTGTTTCATAAATAAATCCCAAAAGAATATACTTCCAATAAACAAATCACCTTTTCTACTGATTCCTGATAGGATCTGGCAAGTTTGTTTTGCCACAACTATGAGAGCTGAGGGATTTGTTAGGTGGTCACTGAAGTTGTCAATCAAAATCTTATACAAATGGATGACCTTATGGAGAAACACAAGGAAAGAGGATAACGTTAATAGAATCTTAAAACTCTAGAATATTATATTAAGTGGTAATTATTTTGGTGTAAGTTTAATACATATATAAGCTTTAAAAACAAATCTTGGTCTCTGATCTTGAATATATTATCTGGTAGAGAACTTTTTCTAACATATGTAGCTAGATTTGTAGTTATATGATGAATAACTCTGATTAAATTTCAGTTTTTCTTTTGTTGAAATGTCATGTGGCTCTCTCTACTTTCTTTTTTTAGATCTCTTTATAAGTCATTCATTCATTCATTCATTCATCCATATGTTATGTGGGTTTTTTTCTTTGAAACAAGTATTTGGTGAGTACCTCTGTTATGGAAAGCCCCATACTAATCCCTAAGGATGTAATAGTAAACAAAATAGTACTGATTTATGTGGTGATAGGACTTTGAATATATAGTGCGAAATCAACAGTAAGTGGAAAATAACATAATAGATATAACTTTTCAAGCCATAGAGGTGATGGTGGTAGACAAGGTACTTTCTGAGGACATGATCTCAGAATGAGATAAAATGAAATCTGAAGAATGAGTCATTGTTAACTAAGCAAGAGTTGGAAGCAGGAATAATGAAGGGCCCTTCTAGACAGTGACTGATCTGTGAAAAGAGCTTGAATTGCGTAAGACAAGGGCTGGGACTCAGATAATCACCCTTCCCCATGACAGTACACTCAACTTCTTAGTCTGCATATCTTCATATCCATCAGCCATTTCTGATATGACATCAGCTCCAGAACCCTTACCTCTCTTTCTGTTCCTCTTTGTCTACAGTCACACTCGTCTTTGTCTCCTTTACATGTGTTCCTAACAATGCAGTAGCATTAGTCATGTGGGGGTATCAAGAGAAAAACCTATGCCTCTGAGTCTCAAACTGTGGAGGGGAAGTTATAACTGAAGTCTTACTGAAAACATGTTAGCCAGTTTTTATTGGAGTGACCCCTGGAACTTTGCTGGGCTGACAGGGTAGATACTATCCTTTAAATTTCTCTACCTCCCCTTGATATTACCTTCTAATATTAATAGTATTTTAAAATGTGAAAAAGAAGTAAAGCTGATGGATATGGAATCAGTCTTCAAAAGACTTTGGCCAACATAACTAGCACTTTGATGTAGGACAAAAGAGACAGTACAAAAGAGCTCTTTTATCTATTTCTACAAGCTCCACATTATAACAGTATCTTTTTTATATTTCATCTCTTTTCTCTCAACCTGAAGTTCCTTGGGACCTGTTTCTCTCCATAAATAGTTCTCACTCTGGACTGGAAAATGTCACTGTTGGCAATGGATTACCCAAGGTGGACACAGTACCAAGTGGCTCCCAAAGAGCTCCAGAGGCTTCAGCCTAAAGGATAAAAGGCAATATCTGAAAGGGAGAGGGTTGATCCTGTAAATAAATTTGACTGGCATTAAGTATTTAATGTGGTGGTTGGTTCCATGAGGGCAGTACATTAAATGCATAATGGCATGGTATCCATTTGGGCTTTACTGTAAATCTGACAAGCCCCAACCAGGCTGCATGGCATTAAATTGTAAGTGACAAGTTCTGATAGAGCTGTCAGCGTGAGAAGGTTTACTTTAAAGCAAACAGAAAAGGCTGCATATTCTATTCTTTTATTAATAAGGTAATGCTCAGTTGGAGAAAAGAGGGAAGGCAATGTGATATTGTCATAGGCATACAGCTTTAGAATCAAACAGACTTGGGTTTGAATTAGTGGCCCTGTTACTTATTGCTGTGTAATCCTTGAACAAATTACTTCACCTCTCTGAGTGCGTGTTCACTAATGAGTAGAATAACAATAATGTATATTTCAGTCTTGCCTTAGGTAAAGTTTCCCAGGAAACAAACTTGAGATGGAGATTTATATTTAGGTAATTTATTAAGAAGTAGTCTTGGGAAAAGTAGCTTCAGTGGAGTAAGGGAAGTATGATTGGCTGAAAGAGAAGTGAGATTCTTTTTCCCTTCCTAACCACTTGCAGTGATAGTGTTTTCACATTTTTAGTTCAGTACTTTTATTCATCTGAAAAAAGATTATGAAGCATATTCATAGCCTGGATTTCCTGGAAATAGAATCTAAGATAGAATTTTGAATGCAAATAGCTTATTGGGGAGTGATCTCAGGGATACCACTTATACAGGAGTAAGAGAAGCAGCACTGGTCAGAGCAAGAGCTTGATCTGCATTGTAGCTGCAGGAGAGACTCAGCTGATCTCATGGAGTGGTATGACATAAGCATGGCATTTCAGAGTGGCTCACATTGAAGCAGGGAACCTGGGTCTTTGGTCATTTTCACCAACAGGTCACTGGATGTAGACTGCCTTTGGGGATGCAGTTTTGGGCAAGGCAGCTCTGTGGGGACAAATTCAAGTTCCGGGGAGGGACTCATTCCTGGGAGCTATAAACAGACAACAAGACTGGCAGCTGGGGGATGAATGTCTTAGATCTGAATGGTCTACCACTTTGATCTGCTTGTTTCCAATAATGATAATAGTAATAATAATAATGATTAGTAATAATAATATTCACACCATCTACAAATAGCTTTCTTTAGATTCTGTTTGGTATCCTACTGTGGGTGTTTAGAGTCCTTACTAGAGGAAAATGGGAGGGTTGAAATCTACTTCCTGCTGCTGTAGATACACTCCAGGCTTCAACTGATATTTGTAATCTTCCTTCATTACTATCATTCTCGATTTCCCTGTCCCTCAATTAGCATTTCTGATAGTAATATCTCTCAGATCTTCATGTCTGAAGGATTTTGAGTTCCTGTGTATCATGTCTTATTCAGATCATGGTTGCTTCATTTGTTGATTTACTGTCAAAATTGGGCAGAAGAGTACCAAGGTGAACTCTAGTTGATCACATGGGCATTAAATGTATTGTTTTCTCCCACATTGTTTAACAGCAGTCTTACCTCCTTTTGACTTCAGTGTTAATTATGCTGGGTGGGATGGTAACTTCTCTTCTTGACCTTTGGTCTTTTAGCACAAGAAGTCCAAAGCAACTGGGTCATAGCTGTACATAAAATTTATTGAGATGTATTCCCCTCTTGAAACCGAGATGCATAGATGCAAAGAAACTAGAATTGCAGGGAAAGTCAGTATATACTCATCAGTAACTTATTGGGAATGATAGTAAGTGGGAGCAATTCTGATCCCACCTATTAGTTCCAAGACCATGTATTCTACCTACTGGGAATATAGTGCTGTATAATAAGTAATGATCTAGAGAATACCCTGCATTCTAAAGGATGGAGTCCCATTATTTCAAAGCTATAACCTCAGATGTACCTCAAAAAGGCTATTATCTTTCTTTGTCCAGATGGAAGCTTCAGGGTATATGACATATGATAGAATCCGTGGGCCCATTGGCACTCAGTAGAAACTACTGCCATACTTCTTTTGATATATCCCTTACTATGACATGATGTTACACAGAGTTTTATTGTTGGTGAGCCCTTGGATAAAAAAGCTGGCAAGTCAAAGGGGAGAGATTAACAGACTGAATTAAAAAAAAAAAATCAACAATGTGCTGTCTGCAAAAGGCACACATTCAATAACAATACAAACTGAGGGCAGATGGGGTAGGGGGGGGAAAGGGGTGAAGGGCATGGAGGAGGACACTTGTGGGGATGAGCACTGGGTGTTCTATGGAAACCAACTTGACAATAAACTATTTAAAAAAAATAAAAAGGTTTAAATTAAAAGGATAGAAAAAGAAATATACAAGAACTAACCTAACCAAAAGTAAACTGGAGTAGCTGAAATCAAATGCAATAAACTTAAAGGAGTACTTAAGTAATAATAAAAATAAAAATTATTTTTAATGGAGATACCAAAAAGATAAGGAGTACTTTTAAAAAATGATATTCCAGGGGTGCCTGGGTGACTCAGTCAGTTAAGCATCTGGTCTCATGGTCTGTGTGTTTGAGCCCTGCATCATACTCTGTGCCCACAACTCAGAGCCTGGAGTCCGCTATACATTTCGTGTTTCCTTCTCTCTCTGCCCCTCCCCTACTTGTACTTGGTCTCTTTCTCTCTCTGTCTCTGTCTCTCTCTCAAAAATAAAACATTAAAAATTTTTTAAGAAAAATTAAGTGATAGTCTATAATACGTGGGATATTCAATCAGAAAGACGTATCATAATAAATGTATATGTACCTAACAATTTTAAAGTACATGAAGCAAAATTTACAGAATTAAAAGGGAGAAATAGACAAATCTACACTAAAAGTTATTGTATAAGTAATCAATTGAACATACATAATTAACAGAGCAACTATCAAATATATATTGATACAGAAAATCTAAATAACACTACCAAAAAGTTGACCTAATTGCCATTTGTAGATCACTACATTTATTTTTTTTATTTAAAAAATTTCTTTTAGCATTTTTATTTATTATTGAGAGACAGAGAGAGAGAGAGAGAGAGCATGAGCATGGGAGAAGCAGAGAGAGGGGGTGACACAGAATGTGAAGGAAGCTCCAGGCTCTGAGCTGACAACACAGAGCCCAACACAGGGCTTGAACTCAAAACCGTGAGATCATAACCTGAGCCAGAGTCAGATGCTTGACCGACTGTGCCACCTAGGTGATCCTAGATTACTACATTTAAAGAAAGCAGAACATATGTTCTTTTCAAGTTCACAAAAAACTTTCACAAAAATAGACCATATAAAGGACCGTAAAATAAGATTAGTAAATGTAAAAGTACTGAGAACATATAGAATGTTTTCTGAAGATGAATTAAGTTAGAAACTAATAACAATATGATACATTAAAACAGTGATTCATGTAAAACGTCTAAATGCTTAAGATTAAAAACACATTAATAGCATGGGTTAAATTAAAAAATTATAGGAAAAATAAAACATAATTTGATTAAATGATAGGGAAAATGTAAAAAAATTATGGAGCATCGCCCAATTTGTGCTAAGAGGAAAATTTATAGCTTTAAATGGTTTATTAGAAATATGTACTTAAACAAGCAATGATATAATTTTCCACCCAAGATAATAGGAAAATGTTAACCTGAAGTAAATCCAGAGAAGGAAATACAATAAAAATAAGGTCAGAAATCAATAGCATAAGAAGACAAACGTAAAGAAAAGTACTAAATTTAGTTCATTGAAAAAATTAAAAATCAATAAAAACCCCTCACAAAGTGACCCGGAATGACAGAGAAGCATTGTAAGTTGCCAGTATCAATGATGTAAAAGGGAATTACATGAGAGATTCCACCAACTTTAAGGGAAAGAAACTTGGTCAACTTCAAGGAAACACTTAACATCTCTTGGAAAACACAGTTTATTAGAGTTTATATAAGATAAAGTAAAAAATATGAACTGAATAAATTATTTATCAAAAACCTGTGACATATGTCTTCACTGGACAATTCTATCCAACATGTGAAGAAGAAAAAATGCATGGAAAAAAAGATATGTTATAGAAAAATGCCTCTTTTAAATGTAGATGCAAAAACCCATAGTAGGATATTAACAACTTGAATTAAATAACCTATTATGACCAATGGAAACTTATCTTGGAAATGCAAGTCTGATTCATCATTTGGATAAACCAATCAGTGTAATGTACTACATTGACTAAAAAATGGAGGAAAAGTATGATTATCTCAGTAGATACAGTAAGGATATTTAACACAGTTCAGTGCCCATCATGTTGAAAACTCCACATAATTGAGGAATGCTAGAAAATTTTCTCATACTGGTAAGGACTAAAGCAAAACAAAGTAAAAACTATTTATTTTACTTGGTGAAATACTGAACACTTTCTTCTTCTAGAGATCTTCTCAAGGCAAGGATGCCTGCTTTCACCGTTCCTATTCAATATTTTACTGTACTAGAAGTCCTAATCATTACAATAAAGCAAGATAAAAAGTCATAAATATAGAAAAGGAAAAAGGAAAACTCTATTTGCAAGTGACATAATTTTTAATTTAGAAATCCCAGGTAATAAAAAAAAAAACACCCCCAAACCCTACTGGTACTAAAATTTAAATTGAATAAGTTTTCAAAATGAAAAGTTAATGTAAAAACCTGTTTCTTTCTATGTACTTGTAAGAACAAATTGAAAACTGAAACTTTAAAAACCCATTTAACATAGCATTAAAAATTTATAAAATGTAAAGTGACATTTATGTTGTTCATTGATTTTAAATGAAGGGTTCAAATCAATTCAAATGGGAAAAATATCAACAATTGATATAGGAACAACTCAGTAGCCATATGGGAACCTTATCTCATATGAAATTAAAATTCATTCCAGACCAAAACATAGAAGCTAAGACTATAAAATTTTCAGAAGAAAACATGTGTACATATCTTTGAGACTTAGAATTAAAGATATAATCATTAAAATGATGAATTAGATTTTATCAAATATAAAAGCTTCTGCTTCTTTAATTCACTATTAAGAAAATGAATAGAAAAGCCACAGATGGATAGGACAACTGCAAAATATATGTCTCACAAATACTTTGATTGAGAGTATATAATAAACTCCCATAACTTAATTCTAAAAATACAATAAATTCACTTATAAAAAACAGGGCTAAAGACTTCACATTTCATGGAGGGTGATCTACAGATACCAATAATCTCTTTTAATAAGTGGTGCCTGGGTGGCTCAGTCATTTAAGCTCTGGACTTCAGCTAAGGTAATGATTTCATGGTTCATGGGTTCAAGTCCCATGTCAGGCTCTGCTGACAGCTCAGAGCCTGGAGCCTGCTTCAGATTCTGTATCTCCCTCTCTCTCTGACCCTCCCCAACTCACATTCACTCTCTCTCTCTCAAAAATAAACATTAAAAAATTTTTAAAAAGTGCTCAATATCTTTAGTTTTCCAGGAAACACAAATTAAAACCACAAATAATACCTTGATATACTCATTAAAATGGCTAACATAAAAAAGACTTGCAATACAAATGTTGTTGAAGAGCAGTGAAACTCCTCCTCCCAATTTTAGGCATATAAAGCATAAAATCAGTTGAAATAAATGTTTGGCAATTTTTAAAAAATAAAGTTAAGCAGGTAACCTTTTTTTTTTTTTTTTTTTTTTTGCTTTTTGACCTAGCAATTCTATGTCTAGGTGTTAACCAAGAGAAAGAGAAAAGAAAAACTTAGGCCAAAAGAGTTTTACTAGAATACTCATGGCAATTTTATCAATAATAACTGCAAACTGAAAACATAGCTATCAACAGAAAAATTGAAAAAAACAAAAACATTGTAGTATATTCCCATCATAATATAATACTTAGAAATTTTAAAAAAACATACATACAACAAAATATCATAGGTGTTATGCTGAATAAATCATATCACACATAAAACAAAACATACTCTCTGATTTCATTTACATAAAACAAGAAGAAGTAAGATATGGTTGAAAATAAAATAGGAAATTTGTTGTGTCTGCAGTAGTAATAAACTCTTTGCTTCATCATTTGTATTTGTATGAAATGATAAAAAGAATGCTGTAGAAGGTAAGTCCCTAGCAGTGTGTTGAAGCCATGATAAGTTAGA
The DNA here is from genome assembly GCF_003009895.1 of Hyaena hyaena. Taxonomy (NCBI): domain Eukaryota; kingdom Metazoa; phylum Chordata; class Mammalia; order Carnivora; family Hyaenidae; genus Hyaena; species Hyaena hyaena. The sequence continues at coordinate 2,673,117 of NW_024080691.1, forward strand.
ACATGTCTTAACTGATGCCTTCTTGGTATATCTATTTACAGTAGTGTTTTTTGGTTAATACAGCAAAAATATTAGTAAATTCTCCCTTGTTACAACTACAGGTGGTTGGAATGATTTTCATAACCTAGAGCCACATGGCTTCTAGGAGTGGTAAGATATTAAGAATTGGACTGAATAGAGAAACCTGAAGGTGCAAATGCATTCATTAAATTTGATTATTTTCACTAAGTCACACTGCTTTCTAGATAGGATGAGCATCTTTGATTATATCTTCCTTATTGTTGATGTTATGCTCTGATAAATTAAATGAATTAAATCGTGTTTTGAGTGGATGAAGCTCTTTCACTTGGCAGAATATTAGTGTATAATAGGAGTAGGTAAGGGAGAAAACAACTATCACTTGTGAGTCCTATCATACAGCAGGTTCTCAGGTGTGTTCTCAAATTACCGTGTCCCATATAATTCCTACAACCACCTTGTGAGCTGGAAATTTTCATATTTACTTCAATTTAGACATACGAGCCTTTGAATTTATGATAACCTCTAGGATGTTTTATTCAAACTCAGTTTTATCAATATCTAAAATCTTATACTTCTTTACCACTACTGTGGTTAGTTCATATTTTATTTTGCTTGGGCAGTGTTTACAAACCATATTTCTTTTTCTTTTCCCCATTAGAAAACATAGCACCCTAGCACCGGTACAGTGCTTAGCTGGCCAGATTTACAAACAGGACTAGTCTCATAAATTGGTTGAGTGGGCATCAATTATAAGACAGATAGATGACATTATTTTCCTTGGTTACTCTTCTCTAATTTAGGCACATATTTTTACTTTGGTGAACTGTAATCTCTATTTCTCTCATTTGGCTCCCATCTATTTTTTTTTTTTTTGTTTTGTTTTGTTTACTTATTTATTTTGAGTGAGACAGAGCACGTGAGTCAGGGAGGGACAGAGAGAGGGGGAGAAAGAATCCCAAGCAAGCTCTGCCCTGCCAGCACAGAGCCTGACACGGAGCTTGATCCCACAAACCATGAGATCATGACATGAGCAGAAGTCAAGAGCTGGACACTTAACCAGCTGAACCATCCAGGTGCCCCAGCTGCAGTCTATTTATTGAAAAGACTTATTTTAAGTGCCTAGTCTGTGAGAGGCATTTTTCCAGGCACTGGGACTGTAGTGAGGAAGAAAAGACAAGACTCAAGCTCTCATATATTTTGCATTCTATTGAGGGGAAGCAGAAGATAAATAAATAAGCAATACTTTAACTTAGGGCAAGTTTTAGGGAAGAAAACAAAGGTGGCAACAAAACAGAGTTGGAAATGTGAGCAGTTTTCTTAGATTGGGTGAATAGACCTTTCTGGGGAAGTGAAACTTCAGTTGAGACCTGGATAGTAAGTGTTACTAGTGATTCAGATGTCTGGAGAAAAACATTTCAGATTTTGGGAACCGCACGTACAAAAGTGTTATGGTGGGAATGAATGTGTTGAGGAATCCTTTGAAGGCCAGTGTGGCAGGAGCTCATTGAAAGTTGGTTAAAGGCAAGTTCAGGAATATAAGAAATATACAATTAACTTCTTGGATGCATTGGAGCATTTTTAAGTGTGTGAGTAACATCATCTGATTCCCTGTTGAAAAGCATGAGTAGGGAGAACAGGAGATTATTGACACAGTCCAAGTAGAAGGCAATGATAGCTCTAGTAATGTAGACATCCAAAATGGGTAGAATAACATAATTTAGGAGGCCAATTCCTATCCGTTAGGGTGCTGGGGCTGACAATCTAACTTATTTTAAAGGTAATGCTGACTGTACTTAATGATAATGGGAACAAAGACAAGTGTCTTTTCTAAATCATGGACCAAAATCATTTAATATGGTTTGATTTAGTGATTGAAGGTCTAGTCTGCACTTGATGTTTTCAGTTTGTGTTTGTATTCTAGGAGTGAAAGTGTCACAATCCCTGCCTTAAATTGGATTGCTGGACTTCACTTCAGACTTACTGAATTTCATGCATAAGCCTGGGAATCTGAATGTCAACTCATTTGAGAACCACTGGTATGCTAACTATGCACCTATTTTTGCAGTGCAGGGATGGGGAAGAAAAATAGACGTGGTAGATCCTGTTCAGATTGTCCCCCTAAGTTTAAGATAAACCTGGAAGAGAGAGTGATTAGATTGAAGACTGAACACTTAGATCAAGACTGAATACCTACAGAGATAGTATTTATATTGAAGGTCAGGTACTAAGGTGTAATGAAAAGAACGATATGCAAAGTAATTTGAGGAAGAGTAACCCATGTGGAGAGGCAGCTATTGGGGAGAGGGGCTAGATTACATTTGAAAACAGCATGTGTCATGTTTAAAGAGCAAGAAGAACAAAAGAAAGAGAAAAGAGGGAATGTTATGAAAATTGAGGAAATTGTAGACAATTTCTGATTGGGTTGTGTCCTTCAAGAAAAAATATAGTAATTGTGAATATAAATGTTGCTACTATCTTTGGTGACCAAAATTTGCTAAGCATGAGGATACAATGGGTTAACCAGTCATATCAAATTGGATGGCTTCTTGCTGACTATTTTCCTAACTTGGCAAGGTTGTTTGTAAGGCATAATAGAATACTAATCGAAGAAAGGAAAATGCAAGGCCTGGAGAAATGGTTAGTTCTCAGGACCTTGTGCAGTTCCAAGAAGATCGAAGAACTTGGGCTGGATCCTGCTTATGTTATATTTTAGTAGGAGTTGTGATGGTGTACAATACTTGAGAGAGAACACAAATAATTTATTTGTTGGATTGTTGGAGGGGACTGATTAGTGCTAAGACAGTGAAAAAACCCTAATAAAAGCAAACAACCAACACAACAAAATTAAGAGGGGGAGTTTTTGTGGTCTGTAATGACAGTGTATCTTGTATTAATCTGCCTGTGCTCAATAATTACAAACTTTGGAGTAATATTTTTTGTAAAACAATATTATTCAGAGGCATTAGAGAGCAACTCAAAGCAGGCTGTGATAGCTGTTATGATTATAAGTTTCATATGGAAATAAAAACAAAGAAAGAAAAGAAAAAGAAACACCCCCAAACAAAAACTAAACTAGCTAAAATCACGAAAAAACAACAGAACTAAGGAAATTGCTTCATCTAACTTTAAGACATCATGTAAAGCTACAGTAACCAAGACAGCATCATACTGATATAAAGATAGAAGTTCATAATAATGAAATACATTTGAACTTATAAAACCGTTCATGCTTACTTGTTCAATTGATTTTTGACAAATACACCTAAGCAAATGAGCAAAGAAAGAGAACTTTTCAATAGATGGTGTAGGAACAATTGGATATCTGTATGAGGCAAAAATGAACTTCAGTGTCTCCCTCCATACACAACTCAAAGCCTGAAAGAAAGACACAGGAGTTATATGCCACTTATACCTCAATAAAGCTGGGGAAAGGAGAGAAAAAAAAGATGATGAGATGTCAGCAAGATGGTTAAATGGGAGTTTTTACCCTTCATCCACCCCCAAATAAAAACTGTTATTGACAACTACTCACAGATGGGAGTAACTTTATGTGAACCCAGGAGTTCAGAGGAGACATTGTAGCACTCTGTTGGACCAAAACAAATCTGAGAATAAACATGCTGAAAGAGGTAAGAAGAATAATTTCACTTCATCTGCATCACCCTCCTTCCTCAAGCCTACATGAAAAAATGCCAAGAGAGAATTCTCAGTCTAAAATTTCTCCCACAGAGAAAGTGAAAGCTTGGAGCCCTCAGTTTCCCCAACTGTGTGGGATTTGGTCCAGGAAGTCCACTTTCATCTCATCCCACCCAAATCACTGATGGTGTTGGCATATCTGAATAGTCTGGAGCAGCTAAGAAAAGGGAAATTGCACAGGGCTCAGAGTTATCAAGAGTATGTACCAATTGTAAATATATATAAACAACATCATAGTACCTGAGTATATAATAGAACTGAAGGGAGAGATAGATAGCAGTACTTCAATAGCCCACTTTCCATAATGGATAGATCATCTACACAGAAAATCAGTAAGGAAACATTGGACTTGGCTACCGCTATAGATGAAATGGACATAACAGATATACACAAAACATTCCATTTTAACAGCAACAGAGGACCTATTCTTCTCAAGTACTTACGGAACATTCTTCAGGGTAGATCATATATTTACCATAAAACAAGTCTTTTTTTAAAAAATATTTTTATTTACTTCTAGGAGAGAGAGAGAGAGAGAGAGAGAGAGAGAGCATGAGCAGGGGAGGGTCAGAGAGAGAGGGAGACACAGAATCTGAAACAGGCTCCAGGCTCTGAGCTGGCAGTCAGCACAGAGCCCGACGCGGGGCTCGAACCCACGAACCGCGAGATCATGACCTAAGCGAAAGTCAGACGCTTAACCGACTAAGTCACCCAGGTGCCCCTACCATAAAACAAGTCTTAACAAATTTAAGAAAAATAAAATTATACCTCGTGTCTTGTCTGACTACAAAGATGTGAAACCAGAAATCAATAACAGACAGTTGGAAAAATGGAAAATTCACAAGTATGTGGAATTTGGGGGGGGGGGAGGAAAATAACTTTGCAAACTGGAAGTATTAAAGATTTCTTAAATTAGAAGAATTCCAATAGCCATAAAAGAAGAAATTTATGAAATGGACTTCATTAATGTTAAATATTTCTGTTCATGAAATATACCATTAAAATGAATAGGCAAGCTGGAAACTAGAACATGTTTATAAATAATATATCTGGCAAAGGTCTTATGTCCAGAATACATAAGGAATTCCTATAGCTCATTAATAACACGACAAACAGTACAGTTGAAAAATGAGTATATAATTTGAACAAACACCTTATAAATTACAGCAGGAGATATATCAATTGCCATTAATCCTCTAAAAATTCTGATCATTAGTCACTAGTGTAATGCAAATTAAAATCATCATGTATTATAATTTAACCCACTTTATTGGTTAAAATTAAAAAAAAAAAAAAAAGAATCCAAACACTTGAACACCTGTCAGTGCTAAATGTAGTTGAGGCTATGGAGCAATTGGAACTTTCAAACATTGCTCATGGGAGTGTAAAATGGTATAATAATTCTAGAAAAATTTTTGGGCTTGTTTTTTTTTCTTCGTTGTTGTTTGTTTTTTGTGAAGCCAAGCATACAGAATGCTCCCAAGATTCCCAAAGTCAGATGAACATGTCCTATGAAATTCTTCCCTCTCGAGTGTGATTAGGGTCTGTGAATATGATAGGAAGTCGCTCATTTGATTAGGTTACCTTATATATGACCCCGATTTAGGAGACAGAGTGAGATTCATCTATTGGCTATAATCTTTTTAGCTGCAATGTTGTGAGTTGGTGACATGGCTAGGACCTGTGGGCATCCTGTAGAAGTTAAGAGTAACCTTGGTTAACAGCCAGTAAGAAAATGGGAACTTTAGTCTTAAAACTACAAAGAACTGAATTCTGCCAGCAACTTGAATGAGCTTGAAAGGACTCTCAGGCTTCAGATGTGAATACAACCTCAACTAATTGCTTGATTTCAGTGCTGTTGGACTACTGCAGTATTTGTGGGAATTTGTTAACCAGCTATAGAAACCTAATGCATACTTGTTAACTTATCATCTTTCTCTTTGACAGTGTGATACTCAATTGTGAAACCTTGTTTACTAACTGTATCTGTAAGGAAGGAGTGATTTAAGTGGCCCATCATGTTGTAATTAATCCCTGTCTTCACAGAATCAAAATATCAGCTTTAAAAATCATAATCTTGTTCCAACGTAGTTATATCTTATATATATGTCTAATATGATTCACTTTCTAGTGCAAGACTTTGTAATTAATTTTTCTGGGTTCTCAGAATATGTTGTTCTAAATTATGTTTTCTTTTTTTTCAGATCTCTTCTATTTTTTTTTTTTTTTTTTTTTACAAATAGTTTATTGTCAAGTTGGTTTCCATATAACACCCAGTGCTCATCCCCACAAGTGCCCTCCTCCATGCACATCACCCCCCTTCGTCTCACCCCACACCCATCAGTTTCTTCTCAACATTCAAGAGTCTCTCATGGTTTGCCTCTCTCCCTCTCCCCCACTATTTTCCCCCTTCTCTCCTCTGTTAAGTTCCTCCTAATCCTCCTATACGAGCAAACATATGGTAAATGTCCTTCTCTGCCTGACTTATTTAGCTCAGCAAAACACCCTCAAGATCCATCCATATTGCTACACATGGCCAGATTTCATTCTTTCTCATTGCCATGTAGTATTCCATCATATAGATAAACCATATCTTCTTGATCCATACGTCCCTTGATGGACACTTAGGCTCTTTCCATGTTTTGGCTATGGTTGAGAGTGCTGCTGTGAACATTGGGGTACATATGCCCCTAGGCATTAGCACTCCTGTATCCCTTGGGTAAATTCCTAGCAGTGCTACTGCTGGGTCATGGGGGAGTTCTATTGTTAATTTTTTGAGGAACCTCCACACTGTTATCCAGAGGGGCTGCACCAGTTTACATTCCCACCAACAGTGTAGGAGGGTGCCTGTTTCTCCACATTCTCACCAGCATCTATAGTATCATAATTTGTTCATTTTAGCCACTGTGACCAGCATGAGGTGGTATCTCAGTGTGGTTTTGATCTACATTTCCCTGATGATGAGGGATGCTGAACATCGTTTCATGTGTCTGTTGGCCATCTGGATTTCCTCTTTGGAGAAGTGTCTGTTCATATCTTCTGCCCATTTCTTCACTGGGTTATTTGTTTTCTGGGTGTGGTGTTTCGTGAGTTCCTTATAGATTTTGCATATTAACCCTTTATCTGATATGTCATTTGCAACTCTCTTTTCCCATTCCGTTGTTTGCCTATTAGTTTTATGGATTGTTTCCTTTGCTGTGCAGAAGCTTTTAATCTTGATGAAGTACCAATAGTTTATTTTTGCTCTTGATTCCCTTGCCTTTGGGGATGTGTCAAGTAAGAAATTGCTGCAGTGGAGGTCAAGGAGGTTGTTTCCTGCTTTCTCCTCTAGGGTGTTGATGGTTTCCTATCTCACGTTCTGGTCCTTTATCCATTTTGAGTTTATTTTTGTGCATGGTGTGAGAAAATGATCTAGTTTCATTCTTCTGTGTGTTGCTGTCCAGTTCTCCCAGCACCAGCTGTTAAAGAGGCTGTCTTTTCTCCATTGGATACTCTTTCCTGCCTTGTCAAAGATGAGTTGGCTGTATGCCTTTGGGTCCAGCTCTGAGTTCTCAATTCTATTCCATTGGTCAGTGGTCTGTTTTTGTGCCAATACCATACTGTCTTGATTATGACAGCTTTGTAGTAGAAGCTAAAGTCTGGAATGGTGATACCTCCCGTGTCGGTTTTATTCTTCAATATTACTTTGGGTATTCGGGGTATTTTGTGGTTCCATAGAAATTTTAGGATAGTTTGTTCTAGTTTTGAGAAGTATGCTGGTGCAATTTTGATTGGGATTGCATTGAATGTGTAGATTTCTTTGGGTAGTAATGACATTTTAACTATATTCTTCCAATCCATTAGCATGAAATATTCTTCCATTTCTTTGTGTTTTCTTCAATTTTCTTCATAAGTTTTCTATAGTTTTCATCATACAGATCTCTTGTATCCTTGGTTAGGGTTATTCTTAGGTATTTTATGGTATTTTGTGCAATTGTGAATGGGATCAGTTTCTTGATTTTTCTTTCTGTTGCTTCATTATTGGTGTATAAAAATGCAACCGATTTCTGCACATTGATTTTGTACCCTGCAACTTGGCTGAATTCTTGGATCAGTTCTAGTAGGCTTCTGGTGGAGTCTGTCGGGTTTTCAATGTAGAGTATCATGTTATCTGTGAAGAGTGAAAGTTTGACTTCCTCTTTGCCAATTCTGATGCCTTTGAATCACTTTTGTTGTGTGATGGCTGATGCTAGGACTTCCAGCACTATGTTAAACGACAGTGGTGAGAGTGGACGTCCCTGTCGTGTCCCTGATCTCAGGGGGAAAGCTCTCAGTTTTTCCGTTGAGGATGATGTTAGCTGAAGGCTTCCCATAGATGGCTTTTATGTTTAAGTAAGTACCTTCTATCCCAACTTTCTCGAGGGTCTTTATTAAGAAGTGATGCTGGGGGCACTTGGGTGGCTTAGTTGGTTAAGCGTCTGACTTTCGCTCAAATCATGATCTCGCGGTTCGTGGGTTCGAGCCCCATGTCAGGCTCTGTGCTGACTGCCAGCTCAGAGCCTGGAGCCTATTTCGGATCTGTATCTCCCTCTCTCTCTGACCCTCCCTTGTTCATGCTGTCTCTCTCTCTCTCTCTCCTAGAAAAAAAAAAAAAAAAAGAAGAAGAAGTGATGTTGTATTGTGTCAAGTGCTTTTTCTGCATCTATTGACAGGATCATATGGTTTTTATCTTTTCTTTTGTTGATGTGATGTATCACATGGTTTGATTTGCGAATATTGAACCAGCCCTGTAACCCAGGAATGAATCCCACTTGATCTTGGTGGATAATTCTTTTTATGTGCTGTTGGATTCGACTTGCAAGGATCTTGTTGAGGATTTTTGCATCTGTATTCATCAAGGATATTGGTGTGTAGTTCTCTATTTTTGTTGGATCTCTGTCTGGCTTGGGAATCAGAGTGATGCTGGCTTCTTAAAATGATTCTGGAAGTTTTCCTTCGATTTCTATTTTTTTAGAATAGCTTGAGAAGAATTGGCATTAATTGGTAGTGAGTGTGTGTTTAGGAATTTGTTCATTTCTTGTAAGTCGTCCAATTTGTTGGCATATAATTTTTCATAGTATTCCCTGATAATTGCTTGTATTTCTGAGGGGCTGGTTGTAATAAGCCCATTTTCATTCATGATTTTGTCTACTTGAGTGCTCTTTTCTTTTTGAGAAGCCTGGCTCGAGGCTTGTCAATTTTGTTTATTTTTTTCCAAAAACCAGCTCTGGGTTTCATTGATCTGTTCAATTTTTTCTTTGGTCTCTATGTTGTTTATTTCTGCTCTGAATTTTACTGTTTCTCTTCTTCTACTGGGTTTGGGGTGCTCTTGTTGCTCTGCCTCTAGTTCCTTTGGGTGAGCTGTTAGATTTTGCACTTGCGCTTTTTCTAATTTCTTGAAATGGGCCTAGAGTGCAATGTACTTTCCTCTTAGGACTGCCTTTGCCAGATCCCATAGAGTTTGGATTGTTGTATTTTCATTTTCATCTATTTCCATATATTTTAAATTTCTTCTCTAATTGCCTGATTGGCCCATTCATTCTTTAGTAGGGTGTTCTTTAACCTCCATGTTTTTGGAGGTTTTCCAGACATCTTCCCGTGATTGATTTCAAGTTTCAAAGCATTGTGATCTGAAAGGGTGCATGGTATGATCTCAATTCTTTTATAATTATTGAGGGCTGCTTTATGTCCCAGTATGTGGTCTATCTTGGAGAATCTGTCATGTGCACTTGAGAAGAAAGTGAATTCCATGGCCTCAGGATGTAGATTTCTAAATATATCTGTCAGATCTATCTGGTCCAATGTGTCATTCAAGTCTATTGTTTCTTAAGTGATTTTCTGTCTGGTTGACCTCTCCATTGCTGTAAGCAGAGTATTAAAGTTCGGTGCATAAACATTTATAATTGTTAGTTCTTCCTGATGGATAGACCCTGTAATTATTATATTATACACTTCTTCATCCCTTGTTATTGTCTTTAAAGTCCAGTTTGTCTGATATAAGTATAGCTACCCCAGCTTTCTTTTGACTTCCCATAGCATGATATATATTTCTCCATCCCCTTTTAATCTGAAGGTATCTTCCATTCTAAAATGCATTTCTTGTAGACAGCAAATACATGGATTTTGTTTTTTTATCCATTCTACTACCCTGTGTCTTTTGATTGGAACATGCAGCCCCTTTACATTCAGTGTTATTATTGAAATATGTGTGTCTAGAGTCATTGTGTCCTTTGTGGGATTCATAATTTGTGGTGGTGTCTGTGATATCTTCGTTCCTTGCAACACTTCCCTCAAAGAGTCCCCCTCAGGATTTCTTATAGGGCTGGCTTAGGGGTTATAAATTCTTTCAATTTTTGTTTATTTGGAAAGATTTTTATCTCTCCTTCATTCTGAATGACAGGCTTGCTGGATAGAGGATTTTTGGCTGCATATTTTTTCTCTTCATCACATTGAAGATCTCCTGCTATTCCTTTTTGGCCTACCAAGTTTCAGTAGATAGGTCTGTCATCACTCTGATAGGTTTCCCTTTGTGTGTTAGGGCCCTTTTCTCCCTAGCTGCTTTCAAAATTCTCTTTGTCCTCATATTTTGGCATTTTTACTACGATATGTCGTGCAGAAGATTGGTTCGAATTACGTCTGAGGGGAGTTCTCTGTGCCTCTTGGATTTCAACACCTACTTCCTTCCACAGGTTGGGGAAGTTCTCTGCTATAATTTGTTCCCCTCTCTCTTCCTCTTCTGGAATTCCTACGATATGGATATTGTTCCATTTGACTGTATCACTGAGCTCTCGAACTCTTCTTTCATGTTCCTGGGTCAGTTTGTCTCTTTTTTTTCTCAGTTCCTTCCTTTTCTATAATGGTGGCTTCTAAATCACTTATTCCTCTTTCTGTCTCTTCAGTCCATGCATTGGACGCCTCCAGTTTATTATGTATCTCATTTATCACATTTTTTAATTCATCATACCTATTTTTAAGCTCCATGTTGTTTGTAATCATAGTTTCTTTGATGTTGCATGCTTTTTGCAAGCCCAGCGATTAATTTTATGATTATTTTTCTAAAATCTTGTTCAGTAATGCTGCTTATATCTGTTTTGAGTGGTATTTTAACTGTCAATTCTTCCTGGAATTTCTTTGGAGGAGAGCTCTTTCGTTTTGTCATTTTGGTTAGCTTTCTATCTCGTTAGTTTTAAAAGCTTGTTATGCTCTCTGCACCATTGAGCGCTGCTGTACCCAAGAAGGCTCTTTGACTGTCCAGGGCCTATCCTTTCAGAAAGTGTTCTTTGAATCTTATCTCTTGGTCTCTCTTGTTGAGACCTTGGTTATTTTATTTTCCTAGTCGTAGGGTATTTGGGATTCTCCACCATGTGCACATTGGCTTGTTTCTTGAGGTAGCCCTGGAGAAGAAAACAGACAGACAAACACACAGGGAACAAAGGCACACAAACGCACAGACACATCCAACAAACACGCAAACTGAAAGGGAAAAGGAAAAAGTAAAGAGGGGAAGGCGAATAATAGAAAATAAAAATACATTAAAAATCTCAAAAAGAAGAAAAGAAGGAAAAAAGAAGAAAGCCAATAGAAAAAAAGAACAGTTTAAAGCATATAACCAGATTTCCCAGCTACAATTAAATAGCCGGGTGTATGCAGTGCTGGTTGAAGAGCATAGAGCAAGAGAGAGATGACAGGGCGGGATGAGGCAAAACTGGAAATGAAATGAACAGGCAGAAGGGATAAGAAGCTTTTTTCAAAGAGCGAAAGGGTGGGATATGGTTGAAGAGGTTAGAGAAAGACACTGGTGTTATCCAGAGAAAGTATATAGTCTGATTACTCCTGAGAGAAAGAGATGAAAATGTTGGTAGGTGTAGAATTTACATCTACAGAATGGACTAAATGTGATTGTTTAAGCAAGCCAGTGACCAGAATTAATAAGGGCAGTGCTCTGATTAAAAAAAGGGGGGGGCGGGTAGGAGGGCAGCTCTCTAGCAGTGATGGGCGTGGTTTGATCCCATGGGTCAGGTGGGAGTCCTGCCTTGGCGGTTGTGGGGAGAAGAGTGGCGGCGCTCCAGTCCCTTCTTGAACCAAGGGCTGCAACTCACTTTTTTGGGTGTGTAAACTCCCTGTGCCAGGGGTGCAGCTAAGGTTGGCCACGCTCTATATCCCAGGCCAGGCCTCGTTTCCAAATGCCAGTCTGCGCGCCCCACTGAAATTGTCAGAGACACAAACTCGCAGGTGATTCCCTCGGGGCAGTTTGAGGCCTCTCGCCTTATCCCTGGGAATTGAGCCAGAAGCCGCTGCTGCCGTCTCCTCCTCCAGGCCGGGTTGGCAAGCAAGGACTGGGGTCGCCTGGGACAAGTGCGTCCTGCCTAGGATCAGCTGGAGAGCGGGAAACTGGGTCCCTCTGTGTCCCATCACCCGAAACACGAACTCGCAGGCAAATCTCCCAGTTTTAAGCCCTTCTCCTCTCCTCTAGGGTTCCAGCCGAGCCAGAAGCACAAAGGCACGGTCGCTGCGCGACCCCTCCAGGTTGAGTTGGTGCACGCAGGAAGTTGTTTTCATGGGGATTGTCAGGGACGAGTGCATCCTGCCGGGGGAGAGCAGGAGATTGGGTCCCTCTGTGTCTCAGGCGGAGGTTTTTCTGTTCCGCAGCGACAGGGACAGTGTCTTGAGCAGTTCCGGCCTCTCTCTTTCCCCTCTCACTCCCTTCAGAGGGGGATCGCCCCCGTCCCTCTGTGTCTCTGGTCCCGGCCCAATTTTATCTTCCCCAGTTCGCACTCATGTTAGAAGGTTTTCTCAGTGGACTCTGTCTCCTTTTCCTCCCAAACTCCTGGATTCTGTAAGGGTTCCTATGGCTTCAGGCCTTCTCTGTGTGAGATATGGGCGTGAGTGCAATGCACGGGGTTCCCTGCTTCTCCACCATCTTGCCCCTCTCTCCTAAATTATGTTTTCTTGTCCCTGTTAACTCATACTTTTCTCCAACATTGATGCTCATTTACTTATTACTAGCCTAGAGATCTAATCCCTCAGGTTTCTCTCTTCTCTTTGTTCTTAATTGTGCATTAATACAAAATGTAGGGCAGGGCCACCTGGTTGGCTTAGTTAGGCATCCGAGTCTTGATTTCGGCTCAGGTCATCATCTTTTGATTTGTGTGCCTGTGCCCTGGGTTGGGCTCTGAGCTGACATTGTGGAGCCTGCTTGGGATCCTCTCTCTCCCTCTCTCTCTACTCCTCCTCCACATTCTCTCTCAGTACATGCATACGTACATACATACATCTTTTAAAAATGTAGGACAAATTCAGAAACATTTCAAAGACTAGATTCATTAAAACGACCAAGCATTTTATTCATGAACATTGGAATAGGGGCAAACTGATTTTAGGTGAGGATACAAAATATCCTACTCAAATATATAGATTAAAATAATATGCCTCTAAATTATTCCCCTGAGTTATTCAGCTTAAACTTTTCTATCCAGGACTTCGTGGATAACTGAATACCAATTTCCAACAGGAACAAAGGGTCATCAATGAAAACTTTTTAGAAAAGTGCTATTATCACCACTTTACCACTTTCAATCAAGACTTTTGCTTAGTCTCATCATTAAACAATAATACTTCCTGTTAAGCTAGATTTCAGACAGATTAATGTGATTCTATTCATATACCATCCAGTTTGGAGTAGAGTTTTTAAATTTTTTTTTAATATTTCCTTATTTTTGAGAGAGAGAGAGAGAGAGAATATGAATGAGCAGAAGGGGGCAGAGAGAGGGAGACACAGAATCCGGGGTAGTCTCCAGGCTCTGAGCTGTCAAGCACAGAGCCGGATGTGGAGCTCAAACTCATGGACTATGAAATCATGACTTGAGCCAAAGTTAGATGCCTAACTGGACTGAGCCACTCGGGCACCCCTAATTTGGAGTAGAGTGTTGACTGGAGTTTTGAAGTGTTGCATAATTCAATTAATGGTTCAGGGTGATGGAACTCTTTGGACAGGGTGATGGAATAAAAGCTAGGGATCTGGATTCTTGCTTTGACTCTCCCATTTTTCTTTCATTTTGGTAGGATTAATCATAACTGTAAGTTATTGTTTATGTTGATATATTTAATACTAACAAAACAGTTTCCTGAGGTCATGGATATGACTGTCTTGATCACCAGTGTGTTTCTAACAGTATATTGCTATTCATAAAATGGATGTTGTATGTTAAAATGAATTAAATAGCTCTTGACTTAAAGTATTTAGGGGCACCTGGGTGGCTTAGTTGGTTAAGCATCTGACTTTGGCTCAGTTCATGATCTCACAGTTTGTGGGTTCGAGCCCTGTGTCGGGCTCTGTGTTGACAGCTAGCTCAAAGCCTGGAGCCTGCTTCGGATTCTGTCTCTCCCTCTGTCTCTGACCCTACCCTGCTCACGCTGACTCTCTCTCTCTCTCTCTCACACAGAAATAAATAAAACATTAAAAAAAAATAAAGTATTTTAGGAACAAAATTAGGTGTTCTCGTATACCTAATTTATTTCTCACAGCATCCAATAGAATAGGGATTAAATATGCCATTTGATGCTTTAATAGAAGTTTTCCTTGATTATATTGTTTGTAAACAAAATTCAAAACCAGATATGTGGCACCAGCTTGCCAAGTCAAGGCTGGGAATGTAGGCATTTACTTTGTTAGAGAACCCAGCAGTGGGTCTGAGTGATATTCTTGCTTCTTTTCAACAAAGTCAGATAAGAATATGGAAAGTAGAATTTTATGGTTGTCCCACAAGGTTTCTGGTAGTTCGTGTGCATACACCTTCTCTTCATTATTCAACTAAATGCTAATGTAGATAATTCTGTGAAGGAATACTGCAGAAACAATTAAGTTCCCAAGTCACTTTATTTTAAAATAAGGAGATTATTCAGGTGGGCCTGACTTAATCTCATGATCGCTAAAATCAGAGGTTACTCTTCCTGCTTGCAGAAATGGAAGTCTAAGAGATATGCACCAAGCTGTTCCTAGAAGAAAACAAATAATTCTGTTGCAAACAGCGTATGGCAGCCATATGACAGAGAGCTATGGACAGCTTCTAGGAGCTGAGTGATCCAGCCAACTGTTAAAATGTAAATGATGACCTTGGGCTTAAAACTGCAAGGAATTCAGTTCTTCCAACAATCAGTGAGCCTTAAGAGACAGCCCTCTGCCCATATGGAAACGTTAGTACTGACCAATAACTTGATTTCAGCCTAGTGAGAGTCCTAGTTCTGTGCCTAGATTTCTGATACAGAGAAATGTGACAAAATAAATAGGTATTGTTATAAGCCAGTACATTTGTGGTAATTTGTTATGTGATAATAGAAAAACAATAAATAGGGAATACTTTCAACTTACTAGAAATCGTACTGGGAGTTGAAAGCATTGATTTGTTTTCATACCATGTTAGAGAAATGGACAGTGAATGGTGCAAATGGCAAATGATTCAAATTTGCATCTTTATCTAGACCCATCTTGGATAGTATTAAATATTAGGTGCTCATTAGATTTGTAAAATAAAAGTTAAGAGTGAAACCACTTTGAATTACAATTCTAAAATGACAGGAACAATAATAATCCTTATATTTTATTAGAAATGAGAATATACCATTTTCATCACATTATATGTACTATCAACATGACAACACAATCAGCAAGACTTATCAAGATGTTAACCTTGATTGTTTGATTAATGCATATTTATTAGGTTTCTCTACCACAAAGTTACTGGGTTTTTCCTGCTTTCCATATTGTACTTTTTTTTTGGAAGTGAGTCACTATGAGTAACTTACGCTTAATGGGTGGAAATTATGCTCTACCTACTTGAAGGAAAGTATTTTCATAAATTATTTATCTCTGTGGTCTTCTATTTAAAAAATCCCATAACTCTAATAACCAGACATTCATCACTCCAATCAGTTGAAGGGCATCCTGTTAGATACCTGATCAGTACTCTTCAAGGCTGTCAAGAGAAAAAGTCCAAAAAAACAGGCATACTGTAGAGGAACCTAATGAGCCATGACAACTAAATATGGTGTGATACTGTGGATGTGATCCTAGAGAAGAAAAGCGATATTAGGTAAAAACTAAAGAAATCTGAATAAAATATGGGGGTCAGATTTTTAAAAGTATCCATATTGTTTTATTACCTATAGCAAATATTCTATATTAATAAAAGGTATTGAAGTCTATATACTGTATTTTCAATTTTTCTATTGATATAAAACTATTCTAAAAGAAAAGCTTATTATACTCAAGAGAATGAGAAGACAGGCCACAGTATAGGAGAAAATATTTGCAAAAGACACATATGATAAAGGATTGTTACACAATATTTAGAAAGAACTCAAAATAATAATAATAATAAACTACCCACTTGAAAAATGGTTCAAAGACCTTGAAAGACACCTCACCAAAGAAGATATGCAAGATGACAAAAAGCATTTGAAAAGATACCACATCATATGTCATCAGGAAAATGCAAATTAACAATAGTGAGATACCACCATATATACTTATTAGAATGGCCAAAATTCAAACACTGACAGCACCAAATATTGGTAAGGCTAGGGAACATCAAGATTCCTCATTAATTGATGATGAGAATCCAAAATGGACAGCCACTTTGGAAGATAGTTTAGCAGTTTATCATAAAACTAAATATACTCTCACAATACTATTCAGCAGTTATACTACTTGGTATTTGCCCATATGAATTGACAACTTATGTCCACACAAATACCTGCACATGGAATTGCCAAAACTTGGAAGCAAGCAAAATATCCTTTAGTAGGTGAATGGATAAAAAAGCTGTGGTATATCCAGATAATGGAATATTATTCAGCACTAAAAAAAGAACTATTAAGTCATGAGAAGATATGTTGGAAACTTAAAAGTATATTACTAAGTGAAGTCAATCTGAAAAGGCTACATACTATACAAAGGCAATTATATGACATTATGGGAAAAAAGCAAAATTATGGAGGCAGTAAAGAGATCAGTAGTAGCACAAGCCTAGATGGGAGGGAGGGATGAATAGGTAGAGCACAGAGTATTTTTAGAGCAATAGAACTATGCTGTATGGTACCACAATGGTGGATAGATGTCATTAGATATTTCTCAAATGCCATGGAATGTACAATTTACTAAAACTGAACCATAATGTAAACTATAGTCTTTGAGTGATAATGATGTGTCAGTGTGGGATCGATTTTAAAACCCTATCACTTTTTTGATGCAGGATATTTATAGTGTGGGTGGTTGTGCCTATGTGTGGACAGGTATTATGTGTGAAGGCTGATATTTCTGGTCAATTTTTGCTGTGAGGATAAAACTGCACCCAAAATAAAGTCTATGAAAAACAACAGAAACAAAAAACATGTATGAAATTAAAATTATAAAAAGAAAATTAAGAGTATGGTTTAAGCTTATAAAAGAGTAAAAGAGTATTACCTTTCTGATTGTGAATTCTAATAATGTCAATTACAGAGGTAGAAGAAGGAAAAGAGAAGGAGAAGAGGGGTGAGGAGATGAGTGGCTGGGAGGGGAGGGAAGGTATGGGGAATGGAAGACCAGGGTGAAAAAATGAGATGGGAGTTGGAAGTAAAAAGGGTAGGGCTAACATTGGGAAAATTAAATAACCTCTCTTAGTTTTCTATTTCCCTTTTGTAAAATTGGAATAAAGCCAAATTCTATAGACTTACTGAAAGCTGTGAGAGTTATAGCAGTGTATGAAAATGGATTAATAAATGATATGTTATTCTTTATTGTGTTATTATTTTAATAAGATAAATTTTAAATGAGAAAAACATTGCAAAGACTTATCACAAGTGGGAGGTTGTATTCTTTCACTAAACTATTCACATTGTGTTATTCATTAATTTTGGAATTAGGCTTAAACAGATATGTAATAGGTATAGAACGTTGTTAGGGTTAGAATTAATATCAAATACACACAATTATGGGCGTAGATTTTTTTAAGAGCATATAATTAGAACAAGTAAACAGGGTGCTGAGTGAATGTGGTCCAAAGAATAAATAGATTTGTCTTACATACTTGTGAAAGCAGAATAGTTGGAGGGAGATCATGGCATAACTCTGATTCCACTTTTCTATGTTTCTTTTATATTCATATGTTGAGGTGGGTAACAAATTGCCCCCAGCAGTTCTGGGTGTTAAATTCAGAGCCATTTTCCAGAGAAACAAAGAGGCTGTCTCTTCCTGGATCTTATTTCTAGATAAAAGAAAGCTTTCCCAGGGGCACCTTGGTGGCTTAGTCGGTTAAGCGTCCGACTTTCGCTTAGGTCATGATCTCGTGGTTCGTGGGTTCGAGCCCCGCGTCAGGCTCTGTGCTGACTGCCAGCTTGGAGCCTGGAGCCTGTTTCAGTCTGTGACTCCCTCTCACTCTGACCCTCCCCTGCTCACGCTGTCTCTCTCTCTCTCTCTCTCCCAGAAATAAATAAAACATTTAAAAAAAAAAAAAGAAGAAAGCTTTTCCAGCAATCACACAGCAGATTTGGATCTCATGCCCATTCCTTTGCTAATACTGGCAAGGGCAACATCTTTACCATGATTGGCAAAGACCAGTCCTCTGAGGTCTAGGAGCTCTGGGAAATCATGGTCTCTACCATCTTTTGGACCACATTTTTGGGAAAGAACCAGACACAAAAAGATGAACTTACAATGTAATAAATACAAGTGTATAAAGTAATAAGGGTAGTGGATAATGCCCTTCCACATTTGGTACTTTACATGTGTTTAAAGGCAGAGTAGATACATAATATCTAATTTGAACAGCCATTAGGTTTTTTTTTTTGAAAAAAAAAAAAACCAACTCACTTGTGAAAGAATGATGAGACAAAATGTGGTAAGAAACAGTCTTTTAGTAAGTCCTTGTCTCAAAATTAATTTACTCAAATGAAAAAAATAATAGTGGATTGTGCTAGAAAAGCTTTATCATCAGAAGTGGCTTATAATTTGAATGGCTATCCTTACTTTTAGTTACTTTCACCTCTATAAGCCTTAGTATTATCCATGTAAAACAGGGAAGTTTATAATAAATGCTACTCATCACTGTTCAAGTAATCTAAGACATAATACACGTGAAGGTAATTTTAAATACAAATGGGAGGAATCATTGCTGAAAATTAGCTGTTTTCTTTTCCCATTTTGTTTTTACTGAATCATCACTATTTTCCTCAGAATAATTATGTCAGTACATTTCATCCTGAAATGTTTGTGTGAATAAAAGGCATAAATTGTCATATCTAGTTAAAGATATAATGGGTTTTTTTTATTGTACTGTTCTAGCACTTTTCACTTCAGATTACTACTATTTTGTTTTTATTTATCTTATCTAATAAAATTAATTAATACATTCTAAATTATCTTGAATAGACAGATTGTTGGGCATTCTAAGTTTATAAATGTCTTATAAATGAATGCAACTCTTTTTACTTTCTTTTGATGCAATTTATATGGGAAAAAGATTTATCAGAATTTACAAGGTAAAACAAATTGAGTAATTTTTGATAGGCTAATCTAATGAGTAATAATGAAATGAATGCAATTTTAATTAATGTTTTGCTTTTGTTAAGAAGAATACATTTGAATGGGACTAATCTCACCAGACCTTTCTATGATTTTTCCTTGATGCTTTCTAAAAATTTCAATCTTAGAATTAACCAGCTGTTTAATTTATTCAGTGTCCGAGGGAACTGAATATATAACTATTATATGCCTTTTTCTAGTACTAATTCTAAAGCAATGTCATATTTCCCAGCCATGTTTGCACATGTCTCCATTACTTTCTTTTTCCTACTAGTCTGTGCCATTGAGGCCCTCAGCACATCTAAGAACTAACACCACAGGAAAAATGACCTGACACGTTTAGAATTAGATAAAATGAGGGTGTAAGCAGAGGCATAAACCATCATTACTTGTTCCTTCAGATAAAATGATCCTTTTCAAAAGCCCTTTCAGATCTCTTTCTCTATTACAAGTACATATTTTCTGATAAGTACTCCCATCTATACTACCCCTAACAGGTGTCCATGGGATTCCCTCTTGAACCATGATAATTTGGCAAGCAGTTTTCTGATAATTTGTCATATTTCTTGTCACATTTCTTCTGTGCTACCAACACTGGAATGTACTTATTCTATAAATAATCATATGACTTTGGGGGCACCTGGGTGGCTCAGTTGGTTAAGTGTCCGACTTCAGCTCAGGTCATGATCTTGCGGTCTGTGGATTCGAGCCCTGCATCGGGCTCTGTGCTTACAACTCAGAGCCTGGAGCCTGCTTCAGATTCTGTGTCTCCCTCTCTATCTCTGCCCCTTTCCTGCTCATGCTCTGTCTCTCAGAAATAAATAAATGTTAAAAAAATTAAAAAACTAATCTTATGACTTTGTTCCACTTTCACTTTTATGAAGTTGGTCTTTCACTAGAACTTAAGTTTCTACTTTACATGGACTGTTGCCCTAACAATAGGACACAGAGATAAATGTGATCTGCTCTTTGTGTTAACAGGACACATATTGTATCAATGGTGACTGAAATAGAATAAAAAACTGAAGTACAATGTGACACATTCAGAAACAAAGGTAATAAAATATACTATCTATAGAAACGATAGTGACACATTACTAGATATTTTTCTTTTTTGGTGCTGAGAAGACCATGCTAGAGCCTACTTGCCTAGGTATGGGTGAAAGTGGAAATTGCAGTGGCCTCATGGCAGGATGAAAAAGAAGGGAAAACAGGGAGATTTGGATACATAAAGAGATACATGGAGAGCTATCCATGTACTTTTAGCATCCTCTTACATTCCACTGAGAGATGTGAACTGCTTTAACATGACTTTTGGTTTCTCATTTCACTTTGAATGAAGTATCAGGATGAAAGTAAGCTAAGAACAACATTAGTTTATATTGTCTTTATCAACAGCCATTTTGTAGAAAAGTGGGTGACACTCTGTGAAGTCATGAAAGGTGTCCCAATAAACATAGTATCTGATCAGGGTAAATAGGAGTTTTAGGGAATGTTTAAAGAGAGGAAAGTTAAGGATACAAGGTAAAGGAAACAGGAAGTGCAAAAGCTCAGGGATGTGATTATGCATGAAGTAAGTACTCAGTAACCGTGACTAGTTTTACAAGGCCAAAGCATGATATTCAAGAGTTTGGGTAATGGAGTAGAATTGGGGTGTGTGCAATGTGTGTATGCATCTAGAAAGAAAGGTATTTAATCTCTTACTATACATTGGAATGTTTCAATTCTTTATTATTATAAACAGTGCTGCAATATGTAACCTCATACATATGTTTTGTTTATGAGCAGGCATTTCTTTAGAATATATTTCAAAAAGTACAATTGGCAATCAAAGGGAAAATGCAAATATTATTTTGAAAGCTATTATCAATTTGCCCTACATAGACTTTGTTCCATTTTTATACTCCCCAGAGCAAGTAAGACCTTGACTACTTTGTCCCACAACCTTACTATTGTGTTAACATACTTGAATTTTTTAAAATTTGATACTGAAAATTAGTATCTCTGTTCTGTGTTTTTTATTGAATGAAGTTTAACACCTTTTTAATAATAAAAAAATTTAATGAACTGTATCTTTATGTCTCTGGAACACTATTTTATTGGGTTGTTTGTTTTTCTAGATTTCTAGAGGTGTTTTACCTATTAGGGGAGATTTTTTCCTTTTCTATTTTTTTTTTTTTTAGTTTATTTATTTTGAGAGAAAGAGAGAGAATGAGCAGGAGATGGGCAGAGAGAGAGAGAGAGAGAGAGAATCTGAAGCAGGCCCCTGCCCAGCATGGAGGCTGACGATGTGAGTTTTACTGTTTTCTACTCCTATAAGTGGAATCATGCAGTACTTGCATTTTTGTAACTGACTTATTTTAATTAGGATAATGTCTTCAAGATTCATCCATGTTGCATATGACAGGATTTCCTTCTTTTTCAGAGGCCAAATAGATTGTACATACATACCACATTTTATTTAATTAATCCATCAATGGACATTTAAGTTGTCTCTTGGTTTTGTAAGTAATGCTTCAGTGAATATGGGTGTGCAAAGATCTCTTCAAAATCCTATTTTCAATACTTTGGATATACACCCAGAATTGAGATTGGTAGATCATATGAAATTTCTCTTTTTATGTTTTGAGAACCTCCACACTACTTTCCATAGTGGCTATACCATTTTACATTCTCATTAACAGTACACAAGGATTCTAATTTTCTCCATGCTTATCAACACTTGTTATCTTTTGTTGTTTTTGTTGTTGTTTTATAGTGGCCACCATAAAAGAAAGGAAGTGACACCTGATTGTGGTTTTGGTTTGCATTTCTCTGATCATTAGTAGTGTTGAGCTTTTTCATTTACTTGTTTGCCATTTGTATTTCTTTGAGAAATATCTATTCAAATCCTTTGCCAATTTAAAAATTATGGTATTTGTTTTTGTTGTTTTTTTCAAAAATATTCTAGTTAAAATCTTCTCAGATATATAATTTAGAAGTATTTTCTCCCATTCTGTAGGTTGCTTATTCACCCTGTTTTTGTTGTTGTTGTTACCCAGAAATTTTAAGCTTAGTACAGTCCCATTGGTCTATTTTTACTTTGCTGCCTGTGCTTTTGTGTCATGTCCTAGATATCATCGTCAAATCCAATGTCATGAAGCTTCTCCCCTAAGTTTTCTCTTAGGAATTTTATAGTTTCAGATCTTAAATTTAAATGTTTAATCCATTTTAAGTTAATTTTCATAGATGATGTAAGGTAAGGGTCCTTCATTCTTTTGCATGTACTTATCTAGTTTTCTCAGCTCCATTTATTAAAGATACCTTCATTTCTCCATTGTGTAGTCTTTGTACGTTTGTCAAATATTATTTGATCATATGTGTGAAAGTTTATTTCTGTGTTCTGTTCTCTTAAATTGGGCTACTTGTTTATCTGTAAGCCAGTATCATGCTGCTTTGATTACTGTAGCTTTGTAGTATGATTTGAAATCAGGGATTATGTGGTCTTCAGCTTTTTCTTTCTCAAGATTATTTTTGCTATTTGAGGTCTCTTTTAGTGTCATATAAATTTTAGAATAATTTTTTTCTATTTCTTAAAATAGTGTCATTAGGATTTTGATAGAAACTGTTGAATCTGTACATTGCTTCATGCAGGATGGGCATTTTAACAATATGATGTCTTTCAATTCATGAACATGGGATGTCTTTTCATTTAATTTGTCTTCTTTAATTTCTTTTATCAGTATTTTCTCGTTTACAAATTTTTCACTTCCTTAGTTAAATTTATATCTAAGTATTTTATTTTATTGATGCTACTGTAAATAGGATTGTCTTTCTGATTTCTTTTTCAGATAGTTTCTTGTTAGAGTCTAGAAGCACAACTGATTTTCAAATTAGTTGATTTGTATCCCACGCTTGACCAATTCATTTATAAGTTTCAGCAGTTTTATAAAGTAGTCTTTGGAGTTTCCTACATATAAGATCATGTTATCTGCAAACAGATAATTTTACTTCTTTTTTATTTGGATGTCTTTTATTTCTTTTTCTTGTCTATGTGCCTTGGTTAGAACTACTACTATGTTGAGTAGAAATGTAAGAGTATGTATACTTGCCTTTTTCCTGATCTTAGAGGAAGTTTTCAGTTAGTCATTATTGAGTATAATGCTAGCTGTTGTTTTTTATATATGGATTTTTTTTTATCTTGAAGTGTTTTCCTTCAGTCTTTAGTTTGTTAAATGATTTTTTAACCATGAAAGGATTTTCAACTTTGTTTAATGTTTTTTATCTATCAGTTGAGATATTTACATATCTTTTATTTTCCCTTTCATTTTGTTAATGTGGTGTATTACACTGATTGATTTTTGTGTGTTGAATAATCCTTGCATCCCAGGAATAAATTCCCTTTGATCATGGTGAATAATCCTTTTAGTATACAAATGAATTTGGTTGTCTAGAGTTTTATTGAGGATTTTTATATGAATATTAATAAAGTATATTGCTCTATAGGTTACTTTTCTTATACTTACTTTGGTTTTGCTATCAGAGTAATGCTGGCCTTAAAGAATAAGTAAGTAAATATTCCCTCTTAATTCTTTTTTAAAAGTTTGAGAAGAATTGATATTTGTTCTTCTTTAAATATTTGGTAGAATTCTCCAGTGAAGTCATCAGATTCAGAAATTTTCTTTGTTGGGAGGCTTTTGATTACTGTTTCAATCTCCTTACTAGTTATAGGTCTATTCAGATTTTTTATTCCTTTGTGATTTAGTGTTGGTTGATTTTGTATTTCTAGGATTTTTTTCTGTTTCATCTAGGTTTCCAATTTGTTGCCATACCTTTTTTCTTAATCTCTTATAATTTTTTTATTTGAAGTACTAAAGGCTATTAATGTTCTAACCTAAAAAGGACATCAAAACACACATTTTAAAACTACTATGAATTTATGATAAAAGCTCTCAACAAAGTGGGTGTAGATAGAACATACTTCAACATGACAAAGTCCATATGTAAAAACCTCACAGCTAACATCATACTTCGTGCAAAATGGAGAGCTTTCCTGTAAGATTGGGAACAAGACTTTTATTTGACTTGTCACTCTAACTCTTAGTCACAGAAGCAGGCAATAAAAAGAAATAAGAGGCACCTATCCTGGTAAAGAGGAAGTTAAACTGTCAGTATTTGCAGATGACAGGATATTATATGTTAAAAATCCTAAACACTCCACCAAAAAACTACTAGAAGAAATAAATTTGGTAAAGTTACAGGACATAAAACTTAATACAGAGAAATCAGTAGTATGTCTATACACTAAAAACAAAGTATCAGAAAGAGAAATTAAGAAAATAATTTCATTTATAGTTGCACCAAAAAGAATAAAGTAATTAGGAATAAACTTCACCAAAGAGGTGAAAGATCTCTACTTAGAAAACTATAAAACATTGATGAAAGCAATTGGAGATGATACGAATGAAAGATATTCTATGCTCATGGATTAGAAGAATTAATATTGGTAAAATGTCCATACTACTGAAAGCAAATACAGATTCGGTATAATCTGTGTCAAAATACCAAATGTTGATTTTTTTTATAGAATTAGAACAAATAATCCTAAAATTTGAATGGAACTACAAAAGATCCCAAATAGCCAAAGCAATCTTGAGAAAGAAAAACAAAGCTGGAGGTATTACAATTCCAGATTTCAAGGTATACTACAAATCTGTAGCAATCAAAATAGTACAGTACCAGTACAAAAAAAATGGACACGTAGATTAATGGACCAGAATTGATAGCCAAGAAATAATCTCACAATTATATGATCAATTAATCTGTGACAAAGGAGGCAAGAATATACTATGGGAAAAAGACATTCTCTTTAACAAATGTTAGGAAAACTGGGCAGCATCATGCAAAATAATGAAACTGGACCACTTTCTTACACTATATAAAAAAATAAACTCAAAGTGGATGAGTGACCTTAATCTGAGACCTAAAGCCATAAAATTTTTAGAAGAGAACCCAGGCAATAGTTTCTCTAATATCAGCCATAGAAGTAGTTTTCTGGATATGTCAGGGAAGGCAAAGCAACATAACCTATTGGGAGTACGTAAATATAAAAAGCTTTTGAACATGAAAGGAAGTCGTCTACAAAACAAAAAGGTAACTTACTGAATGGGAGATGATATTTAGAAATGAGATATCAGATAAGGTGTTAAGATCTAAAATATCAAGGCCTGAATACCAAAAAACAAAAACAAAAACAAAAAAACAAAAACCCACAAGCAGTCTGATCAAAAATGGGAAGAAGACCTGAACAGACATTTTCCCAAAGAACACATATAGATGGCTAACAGACACGTGAAAAGATGCTCAACATCACTATTCACTAATCAGAACCACAATCAGATATCACCTTCTACTTGTCAGAATGGCTAAAATTAAAAAGACAAGAAACAATAAGTGGTGGCAAGAATGGGGAGAAAAGGAACCTTCATACACAGTGGGAATGTACATTTATGCAGATACTGAGGAAAATGGTATGGAATTTCCTTAAAAACTTTAAGATAGAAATACCATATAACTCAATAATGCCACTACTGGGTATTTATCCAAAGAAAATAAAGACACTAATTTGAAAACAAAACAAAACAAAACAAAACAAAACACATATGCACCCTGTGTTTATTATTATAAATAATAGCCAAGATATGGGAGTGTCCTCAGAGACCATTAATAAAAAAATGTACAAAAAAGATATGGAAGACATATATACATATATATACGTATATATGTGTGTGGTAGTGTGTGTATGTGTATATATATGAATGTCAATATGAAATGGAATACTACACAGCCAAAAAAAAAAAAAAAGGATGAGATCATGCCATTTGAGACAACATTGATGGACCTAGAGGGTATCCTGCTAAGAAAAATAAGTCAGACTGACAAAGACAAATAGCATATGATTTCACTCATATGTGGAATCTGAAAACAAATGAATAAACAAAAAGCAGAATCAGACCTATGAAGACAAAGAACAAACTGATGGTTGCCAGAGGGAAGGGAGGTGAGGGGATGGGCAGAATGAGTGAAGAGTGGGAGATAGAGCCTTTCAATTATGGAATGAGTAAGTTATGAGAATTAAAGATGCAACACAGGGAATATAGTGAAGGACTTTATAATAGCCTTCTATGGTGATAAATGCTAGATATGCTTGTGAGCATAGCATAATGTATAGAGAAGTTGAATCACTATGTTGTACATGTAAAACTAATGTAACGTGTGTCAACTACACTGAAATTTTAAAAAGTTATTCATTTATTATTTACTTGTGTATATATTTAAAATTTTTTTAAATTTTTTTAATTTTATTTTTGAGAGAGAGGGAGTGAGCAGGAGAGGGGGAGGGAGAGAGGGAGACACAGAATTGGAAGCAGGCTCCAGGCTCTGAACTTTCAGCACAGAGCCCTACAAAGGTCTCAAACTTCTAGAATACTGACATTAACTAAAGGATCACTAGAAATATGGGGATACAAAACTGAAAAACAGTGGGGTAATTGGTATCTAAAATATATTATTATAGCTCAGTGTATGAATTTTGTGTCTTTACCATGAGTAGCAACTTTCAGAATGCAAAAATTTTGAAGAGAACTATGAATCTTTATGTCATTAGTTATTGTATCCATAGTCATTATACAAATGCAAGATAAAGGTTTTATTACACACATATTTAGGTAGATATAGATAGATTGTAGATCTTAATGATTGTGAAACACAGTTTATCATTCAGGAGAATAATTTTGCTGATAATACATTTTCCAAACTAAAATTTGTTAGTTGTTCTGCCCAATGGAAATATGTATTTAGTGATTTAGAAACAAATTTAAGTAAGTAGACTAAAGGAAACTAGTCACTTGGATGGATTCCAGTGTAGCAAAAGAAAACAAAAAAAGGCCTGTGTCTGTAAGGTTTCATTTTGATTTAACTAGATCATGGTGAAAACTTTATCATTAAGTCAATTACTTCATGTAGGTAGATTCAATTTTCAGCTGTGTTACCAGGTCCCCTGATATGTTTTTATTTAATCTATAGTAGATTAAACTTCAATAACTGGCTCACTAATCTGACACTAGAGATTAAAAAAATATCTCTTGAGGTTTTCTACGGCATGTTTTTCAGTGGAGATATAGAAAAATATTTTGTACCCCAAAGGAAGACTGAGTACAAAATAGGCTTTTGGAAGATATAATATATAGAAAAAGCTCAGGATCAGAAAGGAAGCATGGGCTCCAGTGCCATGTTTGGCCCACACCAGTTGTATGAATTTGGGACAATTATTATTCTTTTTGAACCCATATGCTTCAAATATAAAATAGATAGGATAATAAAGTGGACATTACCTTCATGGACTTTAACTTACCTAACTCATTACTGTCTCCACATTCTCTGTTAAACATAATGGGTGACCAAGCTCTCTGAACTCTTGGTACTGGGAGACTACTCTCTAGGATACCTATATACTTTTTCCTACGAAAATAGTTTTTGGATGTCAAGCTTCAGATATTCCCTGTACCACCCCCCCCCCCAAAAGATATTTATGTGCTTATACTTGGTATTGTAATTACATTATTTATTATATTTATATAAACTGATAAAATATGAGCATTTAAAAGTTTTTTAAATATTTTTATTTATTTCTAGGAGAGAGAGAGAGACAGTGTGAGCAGGGGAGGGTCAGAGAGAGAGGGAGTCACAGACTGAAACAGGCTCCAGGCTCTGAGCTGGCAGTCAGCACAGAGCCCGACGCGGGGCTCGAACCCATGAACCGTGAGATCATGACCTAAGCGAAAGTTGGACGCTTA
>NW_024080691.1:2701835-2776435 GCF_003009895.1 Hyaena hyaena
TCTTTCTTTCTTTCTTTCTTTCTTTCTTTCTTTCTCTCTCTCTCTCTCTCCTTCCTTCCTTCCTTCCTTCCTTCCTTCCTTCCTTCCTTCCTTCCTTCCTTCCTTCCTCATGAGAATATTACCCAGTGTCAGACTGTCCACTATAATATGCAAATGAGGGGGAAATACTAGGGACCCCCTGTCAACAGGCAGAGATCAGAGAGGATTCTAACCTTGAAAGGCAGAGCTATGTAAGTTGAACTTTTGAGTTAGCTATTTTCTGAAATGGCTACAAAGGATCACAGATGTTACCTTTGTAGACAAACTTCAGGCACTTATTACAAATATGTGTATATAATTAAAGGCATGCATGTTCAGATAACTAAAGAAAATGATTTTAATGAGTGAGCAGATAGGAAATCTCAACAAATAATGAAAATGATTAAAAAGGAAATCTTAGACCTGATTTAAAAAGCATGTAACTATAATAAAAAAAAAAAAAGTAGGTTCAGATGATTCAAAAAATTTGATGATTGGAGAAGAATTAGTTAACATGAAATAACTCTTTTAAAATTAAGCACTATGAAGAAAATAAAGAAAGCAATTTGAGACAGAATGAACAGAGTTTCAGAGATCTATGACAATAGTGGTCACAACTATCTATATAGACGTGACTATCTATAGATAGTACCAACTATCTATCCATACACATATATCTCATAAAGGGCTTGCATTTAGTTTATATAAAAAACACAACTCAAACTCAAAAATAAGAAGACAAAATAACATAGGCAAAAGATTTGGATAGGCACTTTATAAAAATATATACAAAGAACTAATGTGCATATTAGAATCTGCTTAGTGTTTTAGTTAGCAGGAAAAACAAATTAAAATCAGAAATGAATTACCATCATGCAACCATTAGAATGGCTAGAATTTAAAAAGAGAAAATTATGTCTAGAATGTAAATGTTCATTTCAACTGAACTCCACATTTCATCTGAAATGTTCATACATTGATTGCTGATGGGGATGTAAAATAATGTGACTATTTTAGAAAAGTTTGGCAGTTTATTGAAATTTAAATATATTCCTAACATGCCACATTCCTAACATGTCTTTGTATTCTGTTTGAAAGAGAGGCCACTGCCTGGGGCATGTTTTTCTCATGGCAGATCTTAGAACCCTAAGAAAAATAGTAAGAACATGTGCTATTGTTTGAGGCCATGGCCAAAATTGGTACATTGAAACTTTCATACTCATTTTATTGGCCTAAGCAAGTCATATGATTAAATTAAACATTGATAGCTCAAGGGAATGTATTCTATACTATATGTGGGTGGCACTGCAAAGTCACATGACAAATGTAGATATTTTAATTCAGGGGCAGTGGAGAAAATTCTATCCGTCAGAGATGATATCTTATAATACGACATTAGCAACTATTAACATCACTATCTATTGAAGAAACAGGATGACAAATGGCATATTAAAGAGGAAGAAATCTGAAAAGAGGCTGATAGTCCTTATCCAAGTACAACGTAATTTATTAAGCATTTTTTAAGGGAAATGTTTCCCAACCAAATTTTAAGCAATTTCAGTGTCTAGACATAAAGGGACTCTGTGATAGTGTTGGAACTAAAGCTCAAGTCTTCTTTTTCCGATTTTCCTGGGAATAATCATAACATTTGTAAATACAATATATGTAATTTTTGTGTATTATCTGATTTTTCCTTTAAGAATGCTGAGAGGTACGATTTATTACTGAAATTGTTTTATAGATGAGCAAAATAGAATATCAGAGAAGTGAAGTGAGTTGTCCGAATTCACTTAGCCTTTAAAATATCATGGCTACGAGTCAAACCCCTATCTTCTGAAACCAGTCACAGTATTTGATAGTTATTAATTCAGATTTGAACACATTGAAAGTGTTCAAAAATACTAACATAATTGAATTTACACACATGAGCAAATACCGCTTTGGTTCAGTAAGGAAAGAATAAATCTCAAGTCTAAAGGAATTGTTTTCTTTCACATTCTACCCTTTTTGAATATGCAGAAAAAAATCTTTACTTTCTTCCAATTTTACCTATGTATGATCAGAAAATAACAGCAGTTCCTCAAATTTGCAGTTGTTAGTATATAACAAAGTCTCTTTTTTCATGCTACAACTAAAGCAGATAACATTGTTATCTCCATCTTATAAAAAGGAAACAGATGGCCTATAAACGCTTGCCCAATATCACAGCAGCAATATTAGCAGCTAAACTAAAATTTCAACCAGGTCTGTTCTATTTTTTTTTTTTTAATAAATTCCATTCCATTTGTCTGTGATTATTTAGAATGTAGCCTCGAATGTAAAATATCCTCCTCAACTCTAGAGAGATGATTACATTGAGACCATTTAATTGCAGTGATTTTAATGTCTTCATTAAAAATTTGTTATATTCTAGTCAAAATATGTCCACATTTTCTGGCAGTTCTTAATGTTTTTAGGCTGCTGAGTTCCCCATAGGATCTGTTGAAAACACTTAATTAAGAGGTAATTGTTCTAGCATATGTTAATTTTTACTTTGTTAAGTGTTTATTAGTGTAGATCCTCTGTTGAAATCCCCCCACCTCATTTTTTCCTTTTTTTTTTCTCTTAAGTGTTAAATTGTCTTGTTGTCAATATCCCTCAGGAAGCATCATCTTTTCATTTATGGCTTAAAATTTTATCTGCCGACCCCATAGGAAATGGTGCCACATGTCGCAATAGAAAAAGGGACAAGGAAGAAGAATCCTCTATTCCTTTTTTTTTTTAACCTTTTAAATGTTTTATTAATTTGAGAGAGAGAGAGAAGAGAGACAACGTGAACAGGGGAGGGTCAGAGAGAGAGGGAGACACAGAATCTGAAACAGGCTCCAGGCTCTGAGCTAGTTGTCAACACAGAGCCCGACACGGGGCTCAAACCCACGAACCATGAGATCATGACCTGAGCTGAAGTCGGATGCTTAACCAACTGAGCCACCCAGGTGCCCCAAGAATCCTCTATTCTAAAAATGCCCCCTTTTTTCCTGCTGTTTGCAACCAGAAAGTTATTCCAGTGCTCCAATACTGAACTCCCCAAAACATGTTCCATACACCGAAAAGAGTTTCAATGGGCAACTGTGTTGAGACACAGTGAATATAGCCCTTTCCCTTTTAATATTTCTATTGCACATATTGAAGCTCTGAGAAGAACGAAGAAAATTTTATCAGTTTTTAAATTCATAATCTAAAGACTTATGAAGAAAAAATATTATTTAAAGTCTTTCTCAAGCAAAGTAACAAAACCCATGTGTGAGACTGTGGTGGCAGTAGGAAAATCATTTTGTATACTTGATTTACAAATTATTATTTTCCTTTATATTATTTTACAACTTGGAAAATTATTTACAAAATACTTTTGTTGATAGCAATTAGGACTGATAAAATGATCAGAAATGCAGTCAAACCTTTAAATAATAACTTTATTTGTAATAAAAGTGAATAAAATACAAGTTTTCAAGAATAAAAAGTAGGACATAAAATGAAGCTACATGGTCTACAGCTATTCAAATATTTAGTTCGGGGCGCCTGGGTGGCTTAGTCGGTTAAGCGTCCGACTTTCGCTTAGGTCATGATCTCGCGGTTCGTGGGTTTGAGCCCCGCGTCGGGCTCTGTGCTGACTGCCAGCTCAGAGCCTGGAGCCTGTTTCAGTCTGTCACTCCCTCTCTCTCTGACCCTCCCCTGCTCACGCTGTCTCTCTTTCTCCTAGAAATAAATAAAACATTAAAAAAAATAAAATAAAATATTTAGTTCAAAAATGCTATCTTGTTACTCAGTAATAAAAATGAATGCTTAGCATAAATGAATTTAACCAAGTCACTATTCAGGAGTAGGGTGTTCTAAGTTAGAGGAAACAATGTGATTCTTAGATTTCACACAGACACCATAAAACAGGAACTTAGAATCTACAGGGCCTTGGAAGGAAGGTTAGAAGTAGAACCTGTGGGTGGAAGCTACATAGAACATAAATTTGCTCTATATCAGAGATAATTTAAAGATAGATTATGTGTTATTGTGGCTAGGGCTATCATTTACCAGACACACAGTATACATCAGACTGTTCTAAACTTATTGAATACGTACAGTCGTCCTCTAAGCAGTCTCATTATTACTGCTTCATGGATGAGAAAACTAAACTCAGAAACATTTCCAATGTCATGTATCTTTTAAATGGTAGAAACATGATATAAACCCAGATAACACGTGGCTTCAAAACCTGTTCCCTTAGCACTTGTTATAGTTGTCCTGTAAGAGAAATAGTTATTCATCCCTAAAAATATTCAAGCAGAAATTGAAAATCGACTTGCCAGGCATGTTGTAGAAGGGAATTTAAAGCATATAGAAGGAAAGTTAGACTTCAATCTTGAGTTTCTGATTGTATACAATTTCTAAATTTGTCTTCATAAAAAATAAACCAAAGCTTAATAATTCTGCAAGTTGTTGAATATATTAGGTCATATCTTTTACTTTTCTTGGATCTTTCACTGAGTTTCAAATAGAGCTAGCCACAGCATAAGTCAACAATACACATTTGCTAATTGAGTAAGTTTTAATTACTTTTATGTATCTCATTGAGAAAATTTAGAACTACTTCATGTTCCACCAAATTCCTCTTGAGGTCAAACTGACCTTAACTTCCACAGCATTTACTTACTTTCCTCCATTTGGATGAGCCCTCTCTGTCTCTCTTCTCCTCACCTATTCAAGGCTAACGGTCTCAAGTGTTTCAGTAACTACATCTTCTGTTGCCTCTGCCCCATTAACTAACTTCCTTCCTCCCTTCCTTCCTTCCCATTTCTTTCCTTCTTCCATCTTTCCCTCTCCTCCTCTTCCCTTTTTCTCCTCTCCTTATCTATCCTCTCTTTCACTTACCTCCCCTTCTCATCTCTTCCCTTACCCTCACTCATTTATGTAATGAAATATTTATACAATGAAATATTTTGTTGAATGAAGGGAATGAAGTATTGATATATGCGACAATATAGATGGACCTTGAAAATGTAAGTGAAAAAAGTGTGTTATGAAAGTCAACATATTGTATGATTCAATTTATTGGAAATATCCAGAATAGGCATATCTAGACTGTAACTAGTTGAGTAGTTGCCTAGGGCTTGGATAGGGTCAGAGGAGGTAATAGTTTGGGGATAATACAAATATTTCAAAATTAGTCAGTAGTGGCGGTTGCAAAACTGTGCACATGCTAAAAACACTGAGTTATACACTTTGAAAGGGAGAATTTTGTGGAATATCTATTATATCTTGATAAAGCTACTGTCAAAAACTATATGTGTGTATACACACATACATATACACTGATTCATGGATACAGAGACATAGATCACTTACTTTTTTTGGTAAACTTACGTATTTAGGGATCATGTAGAACATAATTGTATATTTTCTTCATAGAGTATTAATAAAATCAAGTCTTCCCAGTAGAATTAGGACATAGCTGTTGTTATTTCTTTTTATTATAAACATTTCAGAATTCATAAAACAAGTGTGGTCATTTAAGGTCTCATATTTTTAATGCATCTTTGTGTCAAGGACACAGTATCTTTTTAAGAATTCTCTAAAATTCTGAGGGAGTTTGAATGCTCTTTTGTGCCAGAAATATCTATCTTGTAATTCTGGCCCAGACACAAGATATGAGTGTGACCTTGGCAAAATTACCAATTTTTCTGAATTTTAGTTTATTCAGACAATGAAATGAATAAGTCAGAGTTTTTGGTATTTATTTTTATTCTATTTTTGTGTCCTGTTCCCTCTGTCTTCAACTCTTTTTCTCTGTTTAGTGCTTTGTACATACTCAGTTTTGTCTTTTGGCAGTTGTGGCTAAAATAACTAAATTATATGATGCTCTCTACATATAAATACTGGTAAAACTATGCACCAAGTTCCCACTATGTTAAATTCTATGAGGTATGGAATTCTCTGTACTTCCTGAAAAGGGCCTATTATGTTGTTGGGGAGTAAGATATGTAAACACATAGGTATAATGCCGGTTAGAGAGAAATTAGTACTGGGCAGAGGTTAAAAAAAATAAGGATAGGGTATTTATAGCTGAAATGAAGGGATAGACATGGGACATCAGAGAAATTTATAAAAGAGGAAAAATATGGTAAGTGGAATAATGATCATCCAAAGATGTTAGCATCCCAATATCAGTAACTTGTTTTTACTTTTAATGTGTTTTTATTTATTTATTTTTGAGAGAGGGAGAGAGACAGCATGGGCAGGGGAGGGTCAGAGAGAGAGGGAGATACAGAATCCAAAGACAGGCTCCATTCTCTGAGCTAGCTGTCAGCACAGAGCCCGACTCAGGGCTTGAATCCACTAACCATGAGATCATGACCTGAGCTGAAGTTGGATGCCTAACCGACTGAGCCACTCAGGTGCCCTAGTTGTTTTTATTTTTAAAGGAACTTTTTAAAAATGTTTATTTATTTTTGATAGAGAACACAAACAGGGGAGGGGCAGAGAAAGAAGGAGATAAAGAATCCTAAGCAAGCTCCAGGCTCTGAGCTATCAGTGCAGAGCCAGACATGGGGCTTGAACTCACAAACTGTGAGACCATGACCTGAGCCAAAGTCAGATGCTTAACTGACTGAGCCACCCAGGCACCCTCAATCTTTGTAGCTTGTAGAAGTTTTAGTTTAAATGACAAAAAAGAATTAATGTTGCAGATGAAATTAAAGTTGCTAATCAGCCGATCTTAAATTATCCTGGGTTATTAAATGGGCCCAATATAATCACAACAGTGCTTTTTTTTTTTTTTATAGTTTATTTTTGAGACAGAGAGAGACAAAGCATGAGCAGGGGAGGGGCAGAGAGAGAGGGAGACACAGAATCTGAAACAGGCTCCAGGCTCCGAGCTGCCAGCACAGAACCCAATGTGGGGCTCGAACCCATGAACCACAAGATCATGACCTGAGCCAAAGTTGGAACCTTAACCATCTGAGCCACAACAGTCCTTAAATGTAGGAAAGAGAAGCAGGATGCCTGGTTGTCTCAGTCTGTTGAGTGTCTGACTTCGGCTCAGGTCATGATCTCACCGTTTGTGAGTTCAAGCCCCAAGTCGGGCTCAGTGCTGACAGCTCAGAGTGTGGAGCCTGTTTTGGATTCTGTGTTTCCCTCTCTCTCTGCCCATCCCCCATTCACACTTTGTCTCTCTCTCTCTTTCAAAAATAAATAAACATTAAAAGATAAAAATAATTAAATTAAAAAGAAAAGGAGGCAAAAGAGTTAGCAAGAGAAAGATGTGACTCTGAAGAAAGGCACAAAAAGATGCAGTGTTGCCAAGTTTGAAGATTGAAGTGGGCCACCTAGGCCAATAGATGACTTCTAGAAGCTAGAAAGAGCACAGACATGGATTGTTTTCTATAGCCTCCGTTCTAGAACACTGTATAGTCATATTGAATCCTGGTTTTAACTCAGTGGGATACATGTATACATACTTCTAACATTCAGGACTGAGATTTTTTTTTTTCTGAAGCCACCGAACTTTTGTTAGTTTGTTGTAGGAACAATAAGAAATTAATACGAAAGGCCATGATAGAAGGCTATCATTGCATAGTCCTTATCTGTGGAAGTTTGTTTTTTTGACAGATCACACTCATTCATTCATCCATTCATTAAACAAATATAGATAGTAATTTCCAGGCATAATTTCAGAAGCAGAGATGTAGCTGTAAGTCAGACAAAATTCCTATCATCTGAGTACTAATGGATTAGTGGGAGGCAGTCCATAAGCATACAAACATTTAATCAGAAAATTAAATATCAGTATGTTTCTGTTATTAATTCCATGAGCTTTTATTGAGTACCTAATACATGTCAGAACTTGTGGTTGCCTGAGGGTATAATTGGTAATCATTAAAGGCAGCAAAGGAAAAAAAAATTTTTAAAAATTTAAAAAAAAAAAAAAGGCAGCAAAGGAAAGTCCTTCAAAGCAGAGGCCCTGAAGCCTCACAGTTTGGTTTTTATTTCCATTTTATCCATTTATTATCTCGTGACCTTAGGCAAGTTACTTAATATTGTCTGAGGATCCTAATCTGAAAAAATATAGATAGTAATAGTCCCTAAATCATATGGCTGTTATAAGGATTAAATAATATAGAATATTTGGAAAATATTTAGTATAGTGCCTGCCTCATTGCATATACAATACAATTGCTTGATGAATTAAAGAAAATATTAATCAAACCATCTCATTTTGTCTGCAGAGAATTCAGTCTGGGGTAAAGAGACATACATTATATAAAAATTTCATATATACTATGAAAAATATTAGATCCCAGCATTCATATAAGTTAGGGTCTAAGGTAACCAGGGACTATGAAATATATGCTTTTCTGGAAACACAGAATTTTCATGCCTATATTTTTAGAAAGATGACTTTCTTCAAATGGTTCAAACCACTCTGAGGAAGGAGCTGACTCGACATCTTCCAAGCAATAGAGGCAGAGGAGATCATGACACAAGCTCTTTGTCATCCTTTACATGGTCCAGTGTATAAGAAATGGGAAAAAGACAATTCATTTTTCAAGCTCCTTCTTGTACTCCTTGCGTGGGCTGGATTTTCTAATGGTTTATCTCAGGCCATTTCCAGCTTTTCTTTAAGATCAATATTTCAAAGACAATACATTCTGGATGTGTGTATAGGTTTGAGCGTTCACGTGTGTTTGCGATATTGTGTTCCATTGCTAACTTGTATTGCTGATATAACTGCAAAACAGGAGAGACAGGTCTACAGAACTCTACTAAGAGCAGGCGATCAATAGCAAAGTGAATCCTGTTAATTTATAGGGGATGAAACTATATGAAGGACAAAAA
This sequence comes from Hyaena hyaena, assembly GCF_003009895.1. Lineage (NCBI taxonomy): Eukaryota > Metazoa > Chordata > Mammalia > Carnivora > Hyaenidae > Hyaena > Hyaena hyaena. The sequence goes on from NW_024080691.1 coordinate 2,710,719, forward strand.
AAAAAAAAAAGATGGTGAAGGAGGAGAAAGAGAAAAATATATCCAGGTGATTGGCCCTGGAGATACGCAGTAGCTGGATAAGAGTCTTCAGGGCCTACCAATTTTTTTCTTCTTTTGAAATTTACAAGTAAGTTATTCAAGATACAAATATATTTCTGGATAAAGAACAACCTAGCAAGACAACTTCCCATTTAGCTACTTTTCTGTTCATCCATCCTGTAGGCTGTATGTAAAGTGCCACTGTAGTCAAAGGAGTCAACACCAGCTAATTATAACAATTACAGTAACAATGGGAACCCAGTGAATCCATTAGATTATCCTCCTAGGACTGAAGTGAAAAGAAAGGGAAGGAAGATTGAGCAGCAGCTAGTTTTGGAGCTATCAGAAAAATATAAGCTGGTAGGATTGTGAGCAAGCATTTGAACTCAGGATTAATAATCTTGGTAGCTCAACCCAGACCTCTTAGTGTAGTCTATCCTACTACCCACCAACCTACATTTAAGAGGAAGGTGAGACTTTCATCAATATCAAGCATTCCCAGTCATCACTTACTCCACCTTCTATTCATCCTCTACTCCAGCTTGATCCACCTTTCTGGGTAACTTGCCTTTCTCACTTCAAGTGCCTTTTCCACTGTTCTTCTGGATTTTAACATGCAGCTATCCATCCACTGCCTGCTTTTGCAAATCACTTAACCTTTCATTCATCCAGTGATGTAACTGAATGCCTGTCATATAACTTACTGTATCATTTAGTTAGTGCTTACTGTATGCTAGGGATAAGAATCACCCCTTGACATACTGTATTTTGTTTATTCTTGAAAAAAACTTTATAAGAATCATATTTTATCCCAATTATTTACTAGGAGCATATGATTAGAAAGTGGCAAGGGAAGAACTTGGACTCTCCTATTGGACTTCAAAGTCTATGCCCTTAATCACTGTTCTCTATGGCTCTATATACATGCTATGGGTACTAGGCTCAAAACAGCCAGTCCTTCCTTGAAATGACATCAAGCTTGATGGGCCAGACAGGGAAACTGTTGATATCTATATTGCAGAATGAGAACCTTGGTTGAGAGAAGGGTACTCTTTTGGAGCATAGAAGAGGAAAAGGATTTTGGCTGGCTGTTAAACATAATCTTATAAACTGAGTGGAGAGGTCCAGAAAATGGTGTCCTGCCAGAGCTGCGAATATGTTAACAGACATGCTTTTGGAGAACTGCACATGATATACAAGAATTGGAGTATAGAGAGGCAGACAGTTAGTTGTAATACAGTATGATATATCATATGTTAGTGGTTTTCAGGACATGATACAGGGACACAGAGATGGGACATCTAGAATATTCCCATAGTGTGAGAGGTCAAGGATGTGTTTGGGTGTTGAGTTTGATACATTCTTTATGGATTTTGGATACTAACCCTTAATCTGATATGTCATTTTCAAATATCTTCTCCAATTATGAAGGCTGCCTTTTAGTTTTATTGATTGTTTCCTTCACTGTGCAGCAGGTTTTTATCTTGATGAAGTCCCAATAATTCATTTTTGCTTTTGTTTCTCTTTTGTTTCTCTGGTGACATATCTAATAAGAAGATGCTATGGCTGAGGTCAAAGAGGTTGCTACCTATGTTCGCCTCTAGGATTTTGATGGTTTTGTGTCTCACATTTAGGCCTTTCATCCATTTTGAATTTATTTTTGTCTATGGTGTAAGAAAGAGGTCTTGTCTCATTTTTCACTATGTTGCTGTCCAGTTTTCCCAACACAATTTGTTGAAGAGACTGTCTTTTTTTCCACTGGATATATTTTCCTTATTTCTCAAAGATACGTTGCCCATAAGGTTGTGGGTTCATTTCTGGTTTTTCTGTTCTGTTCCTGGATCTATGTGTCGTTTTTGTGCCAGTACCACACTGTCTTGATCACTGCAGATTAGTAACAAAGCTTGAAGTCTGGAATTGTTATGTGCTTCCAGGTTTTCTTTTCTTTTTCAATATTGCTTTGGCTATTCAGGATGCTTTATGGTTCCACACAAGTTGCAGGATTGTGTATTCTAGCTCTGTGAAAAATGTTAGTGTTATTTTGATAGAGATTGTATTGAATGTAGATATAGAATGCTTTGGATAGTATACACATTTTAACAATATTTCTTCTTCCAATCTGTGAGAACAAAATGTTTTCCCAATTCTTTTTCTTCTACAATTTCATTTAAAAAAAATTTTTAATGTGTATTTTTGAGAGAGAGAGAGAAAGAGAGAGAGGGGAAAGGAGGGGCAGAGACAGAGGGAGACATAGAATCTGAGCAGGCTCCAGGCTCTGAGCTATCAGCACAGAGCCCAACATAGGACTCAAACTCAGGAACTGTAAGATCGTGATCTGAGCTGAGGTCATACACTTAACCCACTGAGCCACCCAGGTGCCCCATCTGCAATTTCTTTCTTAAGTATACTATGGTTTTCAGAGTATCTTTTACCTCTTTGGCTACGTTTATTCCTAATTTTATGGTTTTTGGCTCAATTGTAATTGGGGTAAGTTTCTTGATCTCTCTCTCTACTGCTTCATTATCAGTGTATAGAAATGCAACTGATTTCTGTACATTGATTTTATATCCTGCAACATTGCTAAATTCATGTGTCATTTCTAGCAATTTTTTGGTGGAGTCTTTTTTTTTTTTACAAATAGTTTATTGTCAAATTAGTTTCCACATAACACTCAGTGCTCATCCCCACAAGTGTCCTCCTCCATGCCCATCCCTCCTCCCCCCCACATCCATCAGTCCTCAGTTTTTGTCAGCATTCAAGAGTCTCTCATGGTTTGCCTCTCTCCCTTTCCCCCACCATTTCCGCCCTTCTTCTCCCCCTTGTTCCTCCGTCAAGTTCCTCCTAATCCTCCTATACGTGCAAACATATGATATTTGTCCTTCTCTGCCTGACTTATTTCGCTCAGCATAACACCCTCCAGGTCCATCCATGTTGCTACACATGGCCAGATTTCATTGTTTCTCATTGCCATGTAGTATTCCATGGTATAGATAAATCACATCTTCTCGATCCATTCATCCGTTGATGGACACTTAGGCTCTTTCCATGTTTTAGCTATTGTGGAGAGTGCTGCTATGAACATTGGGGTACATGTGCTCCTATGCCTCAGCATTTCTGTATCCCTTGGGTAAATTCCTAGCAGTGCTTTTGGCTTTCTGCATAGGGTATCATGTCATCTGCAAAGAGTGAAAGTTTGACTTCTTTCATACTGATTTGGATACCTTTTATTTCTTTTTGTTGTCTGCTTGCTGAAGCAAAGACTTCCAGTGCAGTAGTACAATATTGAACAACAGTGGTAAGAGTGGACATTCCTGTGTTCATGACCTTAGGTAAAAACTCTCAGTTTCTCCATTGAAGATGATATTAGCTGTGGGAATTTCCTATATAGCCTTTATGATGTTGAGATATGATTCTTCTATCCTTACTTTCTTGAGGGTTTTTGTCAAGAAAGGATGCTATATATTGTCAAATACGTTTTCTGTATCTATTGCAAAGATCATATGGTTATTATACTTTCTTTTATTAATGTGGTGTATCACATTGATTGCTTTGCGGATATTAAACCACCCCTGCAGCACAGGAATAAATTCCACTTGATCTTGATGAATAATTCTTTTTTATTTTATTTTTATTTTAATGTTTTATTTATTTATGAGAGAGAGAGACACAGCGTGAGCAGGGGAGGGTCAGAGAGAGAGGGAGTCACAGAATCTGAAGCAGGCTCCAGGCTCTTACCCAGCTGTCAGCACAGAGCCTGCCATGGGACTTGAACCAATTAACCGTGAGATCATGACCTGAGCCGAAGTCAGATGCTTAACCGACTGAGCCACCCAGGTGCCCCTAATTCTTTTTTTAAAAAAAATATATATATATATTTTAAACTTTTCTTTTTCAGAGAAGGGGGAAGGAGCAGAAAAGAAGAGGGAGAGAATCCCAAGCAGGCTCTACACTGTCAGCACCGAGCCTGATGCAGAGCTCAAACTTATGAACCATGATATCATCACCTGAGCTGAAGTCAGATGCTTAACTGACTGAGCTACCCAGGCACCCTGGTGAATAATTCTTCTAATGTACTTTTGAATTTGATTTGCTAACATTTTTTTGAGAAATTTTGCATCTATTTCATCAGGGATACTGGCCTCTAATTCTCCTTTTTAGAAGCATCTTTGGTTTTGGAATCAAGGCAATGCTGGCCTCATAGAATGAGTTTGAAAGTTTTCTTTCTATTTTTATCTTTTGGAACAGTTTCAAAAGAATAGGTATTAATTTTTCTTAAATGTTTGGTAGAATTCCTCTGGGAAGCCATCAGGCCCTGGATTCTGTCTGTTGGGAGGATTTTGATTACTGATTCCATTTCTTTACTCCTTATGGGTCAGTTCGAAATTTTCTATTTCTTCCTGTTTCAGTTTTCATAGTTTATATGTTGCTAGAAATTTATTCATTTCTTCCAGATTGCCCAACTTGTTAATATATAATCACTCATAATATTATCTTTTAACTGTATTTCCAAAGTGTTGGGTTTGGTCTTTCCTCTTTTATTTGTGATATTATTTATTTGAGTCCTCTCTCTGATAAGTCTGGCTAAGGGTTTATCAATTTTGTTATTTCTTTCAAAGAACCAGTTCCTACTTTCATTAATCTGTATCATAATTTTTTTTTTATTTCTGTAACATTTATTTCTGTTTTAATCTTTATTTCCTTTCTTTCACAGATTTTAGGCTTTATTTGCTGGTTTTTATCCAGAACCCTTAGGTGTAAAATTTAGGCTGTATAGTTGAGACTTTTCTTGGCTCATATGGAGGACCAGTATTGCTATATACTTCCCTCTGAGGACCACCTTTACTACCTCCCAAAGATTTTGAAGTGTCGTGTTTTCATTTTCATTAGCTCCCTTAATTTTTTAAAATTTCTACTTTAATTTCCTGGTTAACCCATTCATTCTTAGTAGGACTTTATTTAACCTCCATGTATTTGTGGTCTATCCAAGTTTTTTCTTGTGGTTGACTTTAAGTTTTTCTTCTGATTGTGGTCTTAAAATATGCAGGGTGTGATCTCAGTCTTTTTGTAATGGTTGAAGCCTGATTTGTGATCTATTCTGGAGAATGTTCCATGTGCTGCTTGAAGATAAAATGCTCTGAATATATCTGTTAAGTCTGTCTGTTTCAGTGTTTCATTCAAAGTCATTGTTTCCTTATTGATTTTCTTCTTAGATGATCTGTCCATTGTTGTAAGTAGGACATTAAAGTCCCCTCCTATTAGTGTATTATTATCAGTGAGTTTCATTATATTTATGATTAATTGATTTATATATTTGAGAGTTTTAAAGTTGGGGGCAGAAACATTTACAATTGTTAGCTCTTCCTGATGGATAGGCCAGATAAGTATGATAAAATGCCCTTCTTCATCTCTTATTTCACTCTTTAGGTTATTGTTTTTTATTTCATAGTTTATTGTCAAGTTAGTTTTCATTTAACACCCAGAACTCATCCCAACAAGTGCCCTCCTCCATGCCCATTACCCCCCTTCTCCTCCCCCGACCCCCATCAGGCCTCAGTTTGTTCTCAGCCTTCAAGAGTCTCTCATGGTTTACCTCCCTCCCTCTCCCCAACTATTTCTCCCCTTCTTCTCCCCCATGGTCCTCCATTAAGTTCCTCCTAATCCACCTACACGTGAAAACATGTGGTATCTGTCCTTCTCTGCCTGACTTACTTCGCTCAGCATAACGCCCTCAAGGTCCATCCATGTTACTACACATGGCCAGATTTCGTTCTTTCTCATTGCCATGTAGTATTCCATTGTTTAGATAGAGCACATCTTCTTGGTCCATTCGTCACTTGACAGACACTTAGGCTCCTTCCATGTTTTGGCTGTTATTGAGAGTGCTGGTATGAACATTGGGATACATGTGCCCCTGTGCATCAGCAGTCCTATATCCCTTGGGTAAATTCTTAGCAGTGCTACTGCTGGGTCATAGGGGAGTTCTATTGTTAAGTTTTTGAGGAACTTCCATATTGTTTTCCAGAGGTGTTGGACCAGCTTACATTCCCACCAACAGTGTAGTAGGGTGCCCATTTCTCCATATCCTCACCAGCATCTAGAGTCTCCTGATTTGTTCATTTTAGCCACTCTGACTGGCATGAGGTGGTATCTCAGTGTGGTTTTGATTTATATTTCCCTGATGATGAGGGACGCTGAGCATTGTTTCATGTGTCTGTTGGCCATCTGGATGTCCTCTTTGGAGAAGTGTCTGTTCATTTCTTCACTGGATTATTTGTTTTCCAAGTGTGGAGTTTGGTGAGTTCCTTATAGATCTGGGATATTAACCCTTTATCTGATATGTCATTTGCAACTATCTTTTCCCATTCCATCAGTTGCCTATTAGAGTTACTGATTGTTTCCTTTGCCATGCAGAAGGTTTTTATCTTGATGAGGTCCCAATAGTTCATTTTTGCTCTTGATTCCCTTGACTTTGGGGATGTGTCAAGTAAGAAATTGCTGCGAATGAGGTCAAGGAGATTGTTTCCTGCTTTATCCTCTAGGGTTTTGACGGTTTCCTGTCTCACATTCAGGTCCTTTATCCATTTTGAGTTTATTTTTGTGTATGGTGTGAGAAAATGATGTAGTTTCATTCTTCTGGATGTTGTTATCCAGTTCTCCAGTCTTTAGTTTAAAATCTAGTTTGTCTGATATAAGTATGGCAGCTCCTGCTTTCTTTTGGTGTCCATTAGCATAATAAATTGTTCTCCATCTCTTACTTTCAATATCGAGGTATCTTTGGATCAAAAGAGTTTCTTATAAATAGAATAGTGATAAGTCTTGTTTTTTTTATCCATCTTTATACTCAATGTCTTTTGATTCGACCATTCAATCCATTTACATTCAAAGTAATTACTGATAGATATGAATTTATTGCCATTGTATTACCTGTGAAGTCACTGTTCATAGGATTGCTTTTCTTCCTTCTAGTCTTTGTTGCTTTTGGTCTATTTTTCCCTCTCAGAGTGTCCCCTATAATATTTCTTGCAGAGCTAGTTAAGTATTCCTGAACTCCTTTAGTTTTTACTTGTCTTGAAAACTGTTTATCTCTCTTTCTATTCTGAAAGACAGCCTTCCAGGATAAAGTATTCTTGGTATATTTTTTCCTATTTAGCATGTTGAATATATCATTCCACTCCCTTCTAGCCTGCCAGATTTGTGTGGACAGGTCTTCTGATAATCTTATGTTCTACCCTTATTGATTAAGACCCTTTCTTCCCTATCTCCTTTCAGAATTCTCACTTTATCTTTCTATTTTGCAGTTTTCACTATGATATGTCTTGGTGCTAACCTGTTTTTATTGATTTTCAGGGGAGTTCTCTGTGCCTCCTGGACTTGAATGCCTGTTTCCTTCCCCAGATTGGGGAAATTCTCAGCTATAATTTGTTCTAATAAGCTTCTGACTTGTTTTCCTCTTCTTCTGGGACTTTATATTTTTTAAATTTTTTTGATATTTTATTTATTTCTGAGAGAGACAGCATGAGCAGGGGAGGGTCAGAGAGAGAGGGAGATACAGAATTCAAAACAGGCTCCATCTGTGAGCTAGCTATCAGCACAGAGCCCAACATGGGGCCCGAACCCACAAACCCCAAGATCATGACCTGAGCTGAAGTGGGACCCTTAACTGACTGAGCCACCCAAGCGCCCCTGGGACTTCTTTAATATGGATATTATGACACTTTATGGAGTCGCCATGTTCCCTAAGTCTACATTCATGATCTAATAGTTTCATTTCCTTCTTCTTTGCAAATTCATTATTTTCATACTTTTATTTTCTGTGTCACCTATTCATTCCTCTGCTTTTTCCATCCATGTAATGATCATATATAGTTAGTTCTGCCAGTTATTTAGAGCATTTTTTTTGGCCTGAATGTTTTTTAGGTCTTTTTTCTCTGCAGCAAGGGTTTCTCTGGTTCCTTCTATGCTTTTTACAAGTCACGCTAGTGTTTTTATAACTATTGTTCAAAAATCTTTTTTTTCAGACATATTGCTTATATCTGTTTTGAGTAAATCCCTGTATGTGATGTCTTCTTTTTTCTTTTGGGGAGAATTCCTCCCTCTTATAATTTTTGTTTGTTTGTTTGTTTCTGTCTTTTGTGTGTAATGAAAACTTGTTGTTTTTTGCTCCTGAGAGTAATGCTACATTTAGGAGGGGTCATATACTTTCCAGGGCCTGACACTTCAGGAAGTGTTTCTGGTGTACACTGTATACATTCTGTAGTTGTGTTTTGGCCACTCTTTTCCACAGGTCACTGCTGGTGGGCAAGGAGAAAATAGCATCCCTCTGCTTTCTCATCCACAGAAAGGGGGGCTTTTGCCCACTGCTGTTAAAGAAGCCCTCACAGAAAAGTGAAAAATCTCCTGTCTTGTGTCTCAGACTTCTGTCAGATCCCTGCCCTCCCCCCATCTGTGCCTGGCCCTTCAGTATGTCTGGGCACTACATTCTCTTCTTTTCTCTCTGGCATGTGACTGGGATTCAAAATTGCAAATCTTGCATTTGGACATTGCATGGAGTACACCTGCTCCCTTCCTCCAGAGGATAGCCTTTCTGTGCTGTGTCTGGTACCATTTTGTCCCAGAAAAGCAGTCGCACAGCTCTGCAGGGACTTAGAGTTTATGGTGAGGCACAGGAAAAAGTAGTGACCAGGTGATCCGCCTTCTGTATGTACTTCTGTCCCTTGCTGATGACTGGCCACTCAATGCCCACTTGGTCTTTTGTCCTTGGAGTGGCAATATATCCCCTTGCTAATGTACTCCAGGAAGGGGAATACTCTCTTCCAGGGCAGCCAAGGGGTTGCAATCCCTGTAGCAGGCTGTCCACTCCCAGGCCTCTGCCCTTCTTCTCCCAGGAGCTCTGCTACCTGCCTGGTTTGACTCTGGCAAATGGCACAGACTTCCAAAACCTCAGAATTTGAGCTTCACTGTTTGTGAAAACTGTGGTAGTCAGTTTCTCTTGATTCTTCAGTCAGTGGTTTTAGGGAGGTTTTTAATTGTCTGAACCTGATGTGCTGTGCTCTCTCCCCCTTTCTTCCTCCTCTCTGCTTGAAATGGGCTCCCTTCCCTCCGGGAACTGCAGCTTTCCTCTCCTCCAATTCACATCTTTGCACCTCACACTTGCATCTCCCTCTAATTGTGCAGATTGTTTTCTTAATCTTCAGATTGATTTCCTAGGTGTTCAGAATGATTTGATGTTAATCTAGCTGTGTCTGAGGGATGAAGCAAGACCAGGGTCCCCTCTACTCCACCAACCTAACTCCCTTCTCTTTCCTGTTAAATTTCTAGGGAAAGTCAGTCACAGAGACTACCAGGGAATCATTCATGATATTAATTACAATTGTAATTAAATAAGCAATTTTATAACTAATTTGTGATGTTTTCCTCTTATGGTAGGATGGACTCCATTAAGAACAGGAACTAAGCTGATCTTGTTTGTTTGTTTGTTTGCTTTAATCTTTAGCATTCAGCATGGAACCTGACATATATTAGTTAAGCTTATTGAAATGCGTAAGTAAACAAATGTGGAAATGACCCCCAGAACTTATAGGAAATTTACCTCTACTGGCTCCATTTCCCCCCTCAATCCCATGGGTCACAGAGTGAATGAGAGGAAGTAACGATAGCCAGTATTTTTAAAGTGTCATCAACTGAATAGTATATTAAGGTTAAGGGAGACACTGGTAAAATTCAGACTGCCAGGCCCTGTTCTAAATTTATTTTCAGTGAGTGAGAATGGGGCTATGAATCTCTTAAACAAGACTTTATAGGGTTTTTATTCAATTTCCCTATACTACATGCATTCATATTACCTTAGATAGTCAAAGAAATATTTGCTCTTGACTAGAAAATGGACACTAGGCAGACAGCAAATGGGAGAAAGACAGAATTACCAAGCGGAAAGACACAACAATGGGAACAAATTTGGCAAATTTGGTAGACATACAGCTGAAGCTCAAAGCTCTGGACCACAAAATGAAGCAGGGCGTGAAATGAGGCTACAGATCTACACATTTTGCAGATCACTAGTGATTAGTATGTTGTGAAAAGATATTTAAATTTCAACCTCTAGATTTCTCAAAGAAGCACAGAAAATTTCAGTCTGATCAACATAAGGTAGAAGGACTGATTTTCAGCTCTGGCCGTGAATACACATCGATAGGGAGAATTCTAGTAAAGAGCAATAGCTGACTCTAATGATTCAGAGACTGTTGTTGCCAGAAGAAGCTTTTGAGCCCATTCGAATTCCTCATTTAACAGTGCAGGAAACTGTCCTGAGAGAAGTGATTTTTCTCAGGGATAAACAATGATTACATTTTGGTGAGCTGGATTAAACTCTCTCTTCCCTCAAGGTCCAGTGCTTTGTGTTCTGTGTGAATCTTTGTAAATAATACTTTGAATTTAAATCTCAGCTGGCAAAACTTTTGAGCACTAAGTGCTCTAAGTTAAATGCTGTCCAAATTGTCCCATCTAATTTTTGTTTTTTCCCCAAAATATTTTTATCTTAAGAAGTTTTCTTAAGAGATTTTTCTCATTTCGGATTTATACTTACAGGCTTATCCTTTCAAAAGGAAATATTCTCATTATACTGAAATAAAATAAACCTGCTGAGACTGGATATTCTAAATAAAATATACAGTCCACTATGTATGTGTATATGTGTATGTATATGTGTTACTAATAAATGCCCACACAGTGCTAGCAGTAATATATAATGTGGAAATTAGTGTCTAAATTAATGTTGTGTGACTATAGCTAGAAAAAAGGAACCTATTTTATTACATAATGAAATGTTTTTAATTGTTGGAGTAGAACAGGTTTATTACATACCATTATTTTTGGAAAAGCCAACCTTTTCATTGATCAAAAAATGTAATCGCTCATAGCAAAACAGAAAATAAAATAAAATAAAGAATAGCATTCCTGAAAGGGTGAAAGAAAGTGAAATAAAGTGACACAAGTATGACTTTGAATACAAAATGGGATATAAGCAAGGTATAGGTTGATAGCAGAGCTTACACACATTCAGCTTTTTGAAGTCAGTTGTTTACATCAAGAGCTTTGAAGTGCTAGCTTGTGTTTTTATTTTAATTCTGAAACAAGAGCTTCTATAAAGTTAGTAAAACAAATTTTAATGAGTTAAAGCTAGACTCATTCTCCCTCTTTCTCTTGGTGCTTTAATTAAAGAAGCTTTTGATACTGTGTGTATATCTTACTTCAGATTTAAATCAAAGGTAGGGGTGCCTGGGTGGCTCAGTCAGTTGAGTGTCTGACTTTGGCTCAGGTTATGATCTTGTGGCTCATGAGTTCTAGCCTTGCATCTGTGCTGACAGCTCAGCTTCTGCTCAGATTCTGCTTCAGAATCTGTCTCCGTCTCTTTGCTCCTCCCCTGCTCATGCTCTCTTTCGCTCTCTCTCAAAAATAAATAGACACTTAAAAAATTAAAGGTAAATATATGGGAAATTTTCTGTGTTAACATCAATATTTTTATAAAAGTTTACATATAACATATATATGAATAAGGAAAGGTAGGAGAGCTTGGAAAGGAAATAGAAAGAAAAAGATACAAAAGCTCCTTGCCTTCAAACATATCAGTGAGAAACTTCTGGCATAGTCTTCAGTTAGAGTGAAACTCAATAGCAAGCATTTACCCAAAAGTTTCCTCTCGTGGAGGAAGGTATATAATTGTCCTGGAAAGCTGATAGGATATTTAGGGAATGGAATTTATATGGTTCCTGCCAAGTGACATTGATGCATTGGAGAAAGTAAATAAAATGCTGTGGATGATAAATCTCCAAATGAGAGCAAAGGGTGAAAGCCAGAGGGCCTCCTAGGCAACATACAAGAGACTTTTATCTACTAAAGTCCAGAAAAGACTAAACATCAGGTTAAGGAATTAATTATAAGAGTGACAGAACTCTAGGTTGAATTTTTAATCCTACTAAATTTACTTATGCAAGGTCACATAAATGATGTGGGGGCTCATAGACTTCGCATGAAATTATCAGTGTTCATGTATATAAAAATCTTGAAACTTCACATCACCTGGAACTCTGTGCCTGCAGAAGTGACCTCTTAATCCCTGTTAGAGGCTAGTGCTTCCTGGCTTTTCCTTGCTTCAAGAAAATGTCAATGTCTTCACCTTGCATATTAGCATGTACTTTACTCCTGACTGCAAGACTATAACACTAGGGCCAAGTCACAACATAACTAACTATGGTAAAGTACTGGGTCACTTACAAGGAAGAAAGAGACAGTGTGTGGAAGGAGTTGCAGAGTCTAGTTAATTTATACGAATAGGATCCTGGAGCATGGAGAGGATTGTATTCTAAGACTGGTGGGTTAAAGGGTAAAATAATAAATTTAATAAGGGAGGTGAAAGAAGTCTAGTATGAGTAATAAAGGGAGAATATAAGTGATATCAGTTACAATCTCAAGCCCAGCTGCAGTGGTGCAGTTTGTCTCACTAATGTTCCTTTTAAGCATTTCTCTAGGAAAAGAGACCAATCAGAATCCTGTAAGAATTGTTCCCAGAATTTATTATATAAAGAAAGTGTGTCCATTGGCACAAGCGGTAGATATTGTTGTGTTGTTCCACCAAGATCTCTTAAGGACAGAAACACTCATTTCCCCTGCATGAGAGTATGGTGGCTACTAACTCTTAGATGAGTCCCTCTGTGTGAATTAATCTTAGCTGAACGGATTAGCTTTGCCCAGTGTCACTTTCTTTCTATGGGCAGCCTACCTCCAGTGACAGGTTTACATAGCGGTATAAAGTTCTGGTCACTTTTGCTCAAGGCTGGATAATTCTGAAGTACCATGCCAGCTTCAGAGCCCTTTATGGATAACCTAAGACCTTTATTGTAATTGCATTGTACTTCAGTACTTTGCTCTGGCCATTCCTATGTACTTCACTCTTCAAAGGTGTTGATTATCCCCAAGGATTCATCCCAATATAATGCCTACATGCTAATCTCTCAGAGTCTTTTTCCTGAGGATTATGACCTACTTTGCATAAATTAGTACCACAGAATAGGTCATATTTTATTGTATTGATTTATGATTATAGGAAATATACATAAAACCCACCAGCATCCATAATTAAACTAAATCTCCATGATGGCAACACATTGGTTTCATTCACCAACAAATCTCTAGGAGTAGTTACTCCACAAATATTTGTTAAATGCATACATGGGTGAATGCATACATGGGTAGATAATGCATACATGAATTAGAGTGAAGCCCCTAGTTTAGCCCCTAGTTTGCAACACAGAAAGAGGTCAATATATAATAACAGTTGTGGTTATCATTTTACATTGATTATTAATGGGATAAAGAATCTAACCTATGGACAATTTTTTAAATCTATGACAGTTTTTATCAAAGTAATATATAACTGAGTCTTGTCAGTTGATTGATAAATATGTAGTAAGTTCCTCAAGGGATGCTCATTCTCACTATTGTTATTTAGCATAGTACTGGAAGTCCTAGCCTCAGACAGCAAAAAGAAAGAAAAGGCATCCAAATTGGTAAAGAAAAGTCAAACTTTCACTCTTTGCAGATGACATGATACTCTATGTAGAAAACCCAAAAAACTCCACCAAAAAATTGCTAGAACTGACACATGAATTCAGCAAAGTCATAGTACATAAAATCAGTGTACAGAAATTGTTTGCATTTCTAAACACCAGTAATGAAGTAATAGAAAGATAAATCAAAGAATTGATCCCTTTTACAATTGCAGACAAAAACCCCATAAGATTCCTAGGAATAAACCTAACCATAAAGGTAAAAGATACTCTGAAAACTACAAAATACTTTAAAAATAAATTTCAGAAGAGACAAATAATTGGGAATACATGGTGTGCTCATAGATTGGAAGAACAAATATTGTTAAAATATGTATACTATCCAAAACAGTCTATATACATTCAATACAATCCTTATCAAAATAACTCCAGTATTTTTCAAATAGCTAGAACAAATAATTTTAACATTTGTATGGAGCCATAAAAGACCCTGACTAGCCAAAGCAATCTTGAAAAAGAAAAGAAAACCTGGAAGCATCACAGTCCTAGACTTCAAGCTATCTTACTAAGCTGTAGTGATCAAGACAGTGTGGTACTGGCACAAAAAGAGACACATAGATCCAAGAATAGAATAGAAAACCCAGAAATGGATGCACAATCATATGGGCAACTCATCTTAGACAAAACAGAAAAAAATACCCAATGGAAAAAAAAAAGTCTCTTCAACAAATTGTGTTGGGAAAACTGGACAGCAACATACAGAAGAATGAGACTAGACCGGCCATAGCAACTTCTTACTAGACATGTCGCCAGAGGCAAGGGAAACAAAAGCGAAAATGAACTATTGGGAATATATCAAGATAAAAAAAAAAAAGAAAAAGAAAAAGAAACTACTGCACGGTGAAGGAAACAAGCAATAAAACTGAAAGGCAAACTTTGGAATGGGAGAAGATATTTGCAAATGACTTATCAGATAAAGGGGTTAGTATCCAGAATCTACAATGAATCTGCCAAATCCCATACCTCCCAAAAGCAAATAATACAGTTAAGAAATGGGCAAAAGACATGAATAGATATTTTATCAAAGAAGACATACAAATGACTAAAAGACACATGGAAAAATGCTGAACATCACTTATCATCAGGAAAACCAAATCAAAACCATGGTGAGATACCACCTCATACCTGTCAAAATGGCTAAAATTAACAATTCAAGAAGCAACAGATGTTAGTGAGGATGCAAAGAAAGGGGGCACACTTTTGCAATTTTGGTGGGAATGTAAACTGGTGTAGCCACTCTGGAAAATGGTTTGGATTTTCCTCAAAAAGTTAAAAATAGAACTACTCTAAAACCCAACAATTGCACTACTAGGTATTTACGCAATGGATACAAAAATACTGATTAAAGGGGTACTTGCACCCCAGTGTTTATATCATCATTATCAACAATAGCTACATTATGGAAAGGGCCTAAGTGACCATTGGCTGATTAATGAGTAAAGCAGTTGTGGGGTGTGTGTGTGTGTGTGTGTGTGTGTGTGTGTGTGTTCAAAAAGAATGAAGTCTTTCCATTTGCAATGGATGGAGCTAGAGTTACTATGTTAAGTTATATAAATCGGTCAGAGAAATACAAATACAGATGATTTCACTTATATGTGGAATTTAAGAAGTAAAACATATGAACACAGGGGAAAGGAGAAAAAAAAAAGAGATGTAGGCAAATCATAAAAGAGGCCCTTACCTACAGAAAACAAACTGAGGGTTGATAGAGGGAGGTGGCTGGAAATGTGCTAAATGGGTGATGGGTATTGAGGGCACTTGTTATAAGCACCGGGTGTTGTATGTAAGCGATGAATCACTAAATGTTACTCCTGGAACTAATGTTACATTATATATTAACTAACTGTATTTTAAATAAAAACTTGAAACATAACAACAACAAAAACAACAACATAGTGAATTCCTAACATGAGTTAGAAACTCTTGGAGCATGAGGGTATGAAGACAAAACATGATAGTCTTTGCTATCAAGCATGTTGCATTTTAATGGAGGATGTTGGAATGTGCATTATTTGAAGAATTTATTAGCATAGAAAATAGTTGATAGAAGATTAAGAGAAAGGTAGAATAAAAATGATTTTTAAATATTTTCAATTGTGTGAAAGTTGCATAGTGAGAAAATTAGAAGAAAACATACCTAAATGTAATAATAACTTCTTTGGAAGACTACATGTGTTTTCTTCTTTGGGATTCTTATGGTTTTAAAGAATTCTGAAAGTTTTACTTTGTGTATCAACATTTTTATAATAATAAAAACTAGTATTTTAATCAATATATGTTTCAGATGTATACACACTAGTTTATACTGTATTATATTTGAACTACAGTTACAGGGTGATTTGCCTTTTGTTTAGAGATATTAAATTTCTAGTTTTATTCACTTGCATTCCTGAATGAATAATTTAAATATTCTTTAATCTTTTATCCTTTATAGAAACCCAGAAGGGTATGGTATCTATCTTTATCTCTGTCATTATGAAATTCATAGTAATCTTGTTAAATTAGAAAAGGTTAATCTTTCTGTATTTAATAGTAGAGAACATTTAAAAAAAAACAGTTCCAAATTTATAGTATGCAAAATTCTCTTCAACACACAATTAATTTATAATTCATTGAATAGCTCTGATATTTTGAATACAGATAGATTTATTAAAATGCATGGACTATAATTTAATGGCTGGTTAGTTGGCTCTGTTCCTAGTTCCCCATTGTTGAACTTTAAAAATATGTTTTAATGAACAATTATCATTCTGTATTCAAAGTGCTCCTTATTTAGCAAATAGCTAGAAAACGTTAAATTACTTAGATCAGGTAGATTTTTCTGTTCTTCTGGTGATAGAAACTAAGATAAATTTCTTGTAAAATCTAGCTCTGTGAGCAGAGTTTGTTATTTCTAAACTTGTTTACATAGTTCCCACTCTATCAAGGACCACAAGTACATTTTCAGAACCAGTCATGGATCTGTGAGTTTAATTAATTATGTGACTCTCTAATTTTATTTTTCTAATTCTATTTTATATTCATGCTTTTAGTTTAATTAATATGTAAACTCACCATAACATGGTAATTGGGTCAAAATAATTGAATTGCATTAAGTGTGACCTCATAGTATTGCAAGGTTAATGTCAGGAATAGGCTAGGTCTATGCTGTTTCTAGACCACTGGTTTGTTGATGTCTTCATGTAATCTAAAATCAGTCCAGTCTTTCTGTAGTATGATGTAGCCTGGCAGTAGATATTAATTCAAGCTTAAATATTGATTGATTAAGCTTGAGCATTTCCTCAATCCCTACCACTGAAGATTAAAATATTAGCACACTATTGTTTAAAAGTGGGAGCTGGTCATAATTGCCAGTCATAAAATATTCTGATTGTAACATTTCTGAGCATATAACCTTAAAGTTTTACAGTATTAGCATTCTACAATGTACAAGACACTGTATTGGTAAAGTTGAGCAGAGATAATACATAGCCAGCTATAATGATGCTTTGGATTCCCTTATTCTTTAAATTATTTGTTCTTCCATTAACAAACATTCCCTCCTTTGTGTCAGGCACTGTATTATCCATTAACAAACAGAAGTGAAAAGAGCACATTCTTTACTGTCAATTTGCTCACTGACTGATTGTCAAGAAAGTGTTGTAAATCAACAATTCTGAATTGAGTGATAAGTACTCTGGTGTCAGTATTTAAAGCTGTAGAGATATAGTGGAATGTCTCATTATAAGTGGAAAAGACAAGACATATGGAAACTAGTAAGAGTTGGGGTCAAATAGGTTAAATAGGGCCAGTGATATATTATAATCTAGACCATCCACAATTGGGGGAGTAATTTCTTTTACAGAACTTTCATGATATTCCAACCCATATCTTATGTAAAGGAGGGATGTGGTAGGTGTGAGATTGCCTTTAGAAGAGTTAGCAATGAGATCTGTTTTTTAAGATAGTGCTTAGATTGATGTTAACCATTGGGCCATTTTCAAAGTGCTTTTTGATCTACTGTTATATAGCAAAGTGGATGTCAATTTGGCTTCCTTTTCTGGAACATGAACCTCATTTTGTGCATGTTCACCCAGAACCTCTAAATTTACTTTGAAAGCACAATAAAGATTGCTCAAGAAGAAAAACCTATGTGTGAAAATGAAGAATTCATTCTTCCATATAGTTCTAGATCAGGCTTGAAATCCAAAGAACTTTGGCTACCTCTGTAGCAAACTAGTTTTCTGAACCATATTCTTTTTTCCTCTGACCCATTTTTATACAGAAGCTAAATCTTATCCTCAAAGAATAAGAATCTAAGATTTTCTAATGTTTGTATGTATGTGCTTTAGAGAAAAATACAATGTGGATTCAGAGAAAGTGGCATTATGCTTTTCTTCATGTATATAGCATTAGAGTCCAAATGTCCATCAACAGATGAATGGATAAATAAGATGTGGTTTATATATGCAACGGAATACTACTTGGCAATGAGAAAGAATGAAATCCTGCCATTTGCAACAATGTGGATGGAACTGGAGGATATTGTGCTAAGTGAGGGGAAGACAGATAAATGTGTTCACTCATATGTGGAATTTGAGAAACTTAACAGAAGACCATGGGGGAAAGGAAGGCGAAAAATAGTTTCAAAAAGAGAGGGAAGCAAACCGTAAGAGGCTCTTAAATACAGAGAAAACTGAGGGTTGATGGAGGGGGTTGATAGGATTGATGAGGAGAGGGGGAAATGGGTGATGGGCATTGAGGAGGGCACTTATTGGTATGAGCACTGGATGTTGTATGTAAGCAATGAATTATGGGAACCTACCTCCAAAACCAAGAGCACACTGTATACACTGAATGTTAGCTAACTTGACAATAAAAAAATGAAAATATTCCTAAAATCTTAGGTTTTTTTCTAGCTAGGTATGTGGATATATTTTGAATATAAAGTTAATTTTGAAAAAAATAGAGAGTGCATTATTTAGGATTAGTCTTGGCAACACATAACAGAAAGATCCATGAGATCATGACCTGAGCTGGAATCAAGAGTCAGATGCCTAATTAACTGAATCACCCAGGCACCCACTGTAGGTGGGAAAATTCTATTTTCAACTTTTTGAAAAACCTCCATACAGTTTTCCAGAGTGGCTACACCAGTTTGTATTCCCTGTCTCCACATCCTCACCAATATTTGTTGTGCCCTGAGTTGTCAAATTTTAGCTGTTCTGACAGGTGTGAGGTGGTATCTCACTGTAGTTTTGATTTGTATTTTCCTAATGATGATGAGTGATATTGAGCATCTTTTCATGTGAGTCATCTGGATGTCTGTTAGTTATCTGGATGTCTTCTTTGATAAAATGTCTATTCATGCCTTCTTCCCACTCCTTAACTAAATTATTTGTTTTTTGGGGTGTTTAATTTGGTAAGTTCTTTATAGATTTTCCATCCAACCCTTTATCAAATATGTCATCTGCAAGTATTTTCTCCCATTCTGTAGGTTGCCTTTTAGCTTTGTTGATTGTTTCCTTTGCTGTTTCTGCCACTACTATTAACATGTGACAAGTTCTAGCCAATGAGAGATTATTACGAGTTGTATGAATTTTCTAGGAAATTATTTCAAGAGAAAAAATCCTGCTGACAGAAATTTATTTTGCCTTTCCCTCCTTTTCCCTTCATGCCACCTAAAATAAAATGACAAAGATAGAGCTTCAGCAGCCGCATTGAAACATGAGGTATTTCTAAGTTTGAAAGTCAGTACCAGGGCAGTTGAGACAGAAGAGCCCAGGGCTCTGATGACTGTACCTGCTATGTCAGTTTTGACCTACATGCCTCTGGACTTACCTTATGTCTATCTTTGTTATGTTTGTGAGTTCGAGCCCCACATCAGGCTCCATGCCCAACTTAAGATTTGCTTTCGGGGCGCCTGGGTGGCTTAGTTGGTTAAGCGTCCGACTTTCGCTTAGGTCACGATCTTGCGGTTCGTGGGCTCGAGCCCCGCGTCGGGCTCTGTGCTGACTGCCAGCTCAGAGCCTGGAGCCTGTTTCGGAGTCTGTGTCTCCCTCTCTCTCTGACCCTCCCCTGCTCACGCTGTCTCTTTCTCTCTCGCCTAGAAATAAATAAAAATATTAAAAAAAAAAAAAACCTTAAGATTTGCTTTCTCCCTCTCCCTCTGACCCTTCCCTTTTGTACTTTCTCTCAAAAACAAAACAAAACAAAACCGAAAACCAACAGCAACAACAATAAAAAAAAAAAAAAACTACCCTACATCTCTCTTAAAAAAAAAAAAAAAAACGAAAAACTTAAAAATCTACCATACAACCCAGCAACTGCACTATTAGGTATTTACCCAAAGGATACAAAGAATATTGATTCCAAGGGATAAATTCACTGGATGTTTATAACCACACTATCAACAGTAGTCAAATTATGCAAAGAGCCCAAATGTCCATTGACTGATGAATGGGTAAAGAAGTTGTGGTATGCATATACAATGCAATATTACAAGAATGAAATCTTGCCATTTGCAATGTCATGGATGGACCTAGAGTGTATTATGCTAAGCAAAATAAGTCTGGGGGTGCCTCGGTGGCTCAGTCAGGTAAGCATCCTACTCTTGATTTTGTCTCAGGTCATGATCTCACAGTCCTGGAGATCAAGCCCTGCACTGGGCTTTGAACTGACAGTGCAGAGCCTGCTTGGAATTCTCTCTCTCTCTCTTGCTCTCTGCTACCCCCCTGCTCACACACTCTATTTCTCTCAAAATAAATAAATAAATAAACTTTTAAGAAAAGAAATAAGTTAGTCAGAGAAAGACAAATACCATACAATTTCAGTCGTATATGGAATTTAAGAAATAAAACAAATTAACATAAAGGGAAAAGGCAAACCGAGAAACAGACTCTTAACTCTAGAGAACAAATAGGGTTGTTGGAGGGGAGGTGGATGGGGGGTGGGGTGGATGTTAAATAAGTAATGAGCATTAAGGAGAACATGTTTTGTGTTTGCACTGGGTATTGTATGTAAGCAATAAATCTCTAAAATCTACACCTGAAATTAATATTATACTACATGTTAATTAACTGGAATTTAAATAAAAGCCTGGAAAATATACAGTAGTAAAGAGAAGATGTAAATATAATAAATAGATACAATCACAAACTCATAAAGATTTTCCTACTAAGGAAAAAGGAGAATGGGATTTGTATGGAAAATAACAATTTTTACCATAAATTGATACTTTTGTCTGCAAATAGCAGGAAATCAAACTAAAAGTGTCTCCAACAATAAAGATTTTTTGTTATCTCAGATAGAAATAAGTAAATTAAGTAAGCAAACAGATAAATGAATGAATGAATAAAAATAAATAAATAAATAAATAAATAAATAAATGGTAGTTTAGGGTTCTGCATGTCTGTGTCATCCTCGTTGTTGGCATATCTTGGGCAGGTCTCCACATGGTCCCATTTCCAGATTTCATGTGCAGACACCATGTCCAGAGGAGAAAGTCTTGTTTGCTCGATTTATGAACTGAGATAAAAACTTCCCTGCAACTTCCCAGCAGTCTTCCTATCATGTTTCATTACCCAACATTCGGTCACAAAGCCCTTGCCTGCAGGGCAACCTATTTAGTTTGCAAAGCCAAAGTCAAAATGATAGTCCAGAGCTCCTTGCTTAAAATTAAGAATTTCAAGATGGAAGTGAGAGAGCATTATACCAAGTATGAGGCCTTTGTAAGAATGCCTATGAAGTAGGTCCTTTATGCCTCAACAGATCAGCTGGCAAGGAGAGTGAGTTCAACATGATTAGCTTGAATTACAAAGATTCAAACCCTGGGGCCAGAAGAATCTTGTCGTTCATGAAGAATAAACCATTTGTAGAAGACAGTAACAAAACTCTGAGTTCTGTTTTGAAGGAGAATGAAACCAGTGTGTGTATAGACAATCCTGTTTTGTCACTCAAACTCTGTCTTTGCTACAAGTATAGGCAAACCAAGATGGAAAGAAATCCATCAACATAGCCACCAAAGTGTTTCAGGGAAAGTTTAGTAAGAATGATTTCATGAATACATAAGTAAAAAGGGATGTAATTATGGAGAGCATGCTAAATATTAACATATATTTTCAGGATGAAAATACCAAGAATGTTGAATTAGCTACTGTGGCATTAGGGTGCAAAAATTGCAACTAAATGATATGGTGAAGGGATGAAAGGGGAGCCAAACATTAATGCAGTATTCTGCTGTGTGATTTTTAAAGAATAAAGAATAATCTTTCCTCAGATTGGTTGTTGCCAGAGGCAGGGTGTGGTGGATAGGGGAAATAGCTGAAAATGATCAAAAGGTACAAACTTCTAGTTATAAGATAAATGAGTTCTGGGGACCTAAAACACAGCATGGTGACTATAGTTGATAAAATTACATTGCATATTTGAAAGTTGATAAGAGTAGATTTTTAAAAATGTTCACAACACACACGCACACACACTCACAATTGTAACTATATGGCATGTTAGATGTTAACTGTCCTTATTGTGGTAATTATTTTATGATATTTACATATATAACATCATTACATTATTTACCGTATTCAGTGTTATATATCAATTATATAATCAATAAAGTTGAACCAAAAATGGATTTTAATAAAGAATTTAGACTGCATTTGACTGATAGTTATATAAAAGAGGCAGTTTAAATATAGAAGTCTTTAAAAGCAATAGTTTACTACATTTCATTGGGCAGATAATAAGTGGTTAGGGTCATGATTATGAGTTGAATTGTGTTCACCAAAAATTCATATGTTGACATTCTAACCCCAAGTGCCTAAGAATGTAACATTGCTTGGAAATAGAGTTGTCACAGATATAATTAAGATTGTGAGGTTATTAGGGTGGACAGCAATCCAATGTTTTATGTCCTTACAAAAAGAAGAAATTTGGGTACAGAGACAGACAGGCATAGAAGGAAAACAATGTGAGGAGATTCAGATAAGTAAAATAATTCCTTTTTCTGCTGCATTTAATGTACTTTTAAATCTATCCATTGAGTTCTTTGTTTTAGTTATCATATTTTTTGGTTCTTACCTTTCAAGTGTGCTCTTTTTTCAGACATATGGTCACTTTTTATAGTTTGCAGCTACCTTCTGAAATTTTTATGCTTGTCTTTAACTCCTTGAGCATAACACACATAATAATGTTGCAATATTTATCTTCTAATTGCAATATCTGGGTCTATTTCCACTATTTGTTTACAGTTCTCTGCTTGTTTCATAGTAGTCCTCCCCCAAGTAGTAGTCCAAGGCACCCCACAGTGGATGCCTAAAACTGCAGATAATACCAAACCCTATAAGAACTTCTTTCCTACATATACATACATATCTATGATAAAGCTTAATTTATAAGTTAAGCACAGTAAGCAATAAATAATAATAACTAGTAATAAAATGGAGAAATTATAACAATATACTGTAATAAAAGTTATGTGAATGTTGTCTTTCATTGAAAATATTAGTTGTGCTATACTTACCCTTCTTTTTGTGATGATGTATGAGATGACAAAATTCCTATATGGTTAGATGAAGTGAGGTGAAGGGTATAGGCATTGTGATGTAGTATCAGGGTGCTATTGACCTTCTGGTGATATGTGTGGATCAGAATCATACCCTTCTGTACTGAAGTTGACCATGAGCAACTAAAACTATAGGAAAGTGAAACGACTGATGAAAGATGACTTCTGTACCTTGCATTACCTGTAAGCTAGTATGCCCCATTTATGTTGATCTTCTATTTGAAAATTAGTTTTACAAGATTAAATTCAGACACAGGATGGGGGCACCTGGGTGGCTCAGTCGGTTAAGCTTTGGCTCAGGTCATGATCTTGGGAGTTTGAACTCACCAGCCAGGAGATCAAACTGATCAGGAGATCAAACCAGGAGACCACTTGAGCCAAAGTTGGATGCATAACTGGCTGAGCCACACAGGCATTTTGATTTCTTGTCTTTCTTGATACGAGTCATTCTGACTGGTGTGAGGTGATATCTCATTGTGGTATTGATTTGCATTTCCTTGATGATTAGTGATGTTAAACATCTTTTCATCTCTCTGTTGGCCATCTGCATGTCTTCTTTGGAGATGCCTATTCACATCCTCTGTCCATTTTTAATTGGGTTAATTCTGAGTTTTTGTGGGTTTTTTTTTTGCATTGAGTCGTATGAATTATTTATTTTGGATATTAGTCTTTTATCAGATATATCATTTGCAAATTATCTTCTCCCAAACAAAAAGGTAGGTTGCCTTTTTGTTTTGTTTATGGTTTGTTCACTCTGGAAAAGCTTTTTTAATTTGATGTAGTCCCACTATTTATTTATTTATTTATTTATTTATTTATTTATTTATTTATTTTTATAAAACACATCTTTACTAAGCTCTACAACTTCATCAGCCCTGAGATTCTGATTTTTGTCATCCTGGTCACTCCAGGCAGCCCAGAAGCACAGAACAGCTCCCCCCGCCCCCAGATGCTTCTCAATGATAAACAAATGTTCCTAGGACTAAAGCATTCCTGCTCCTCTCTTTGAGAACCTCACATCTCCTGGATCTTGACCTTAATAATTGCCTTATGTTTGCTTAGCTTCTTAAATCTTTTATGGGAGATGCAATTTTTATTTCATTCATCTTTGAACAATTTCTTCAAGTGGAGGATGCTGTAAGTTACATAGTCTGTCACTTTTCTTTCCATTACAAAATGCTCAAAACTTCCTTGAAACTTACTTTAGTAATGGTACAAAATAAGAAACTGCAAGTGATTTTACTTTATGATTTTCAAAATAATCTTAATTTTCTGTCTTCAACTAAATTATAAATCCCTTATTATTTGAATTATTCATAGTAACTTTCATGACTAGGAGATGCTTAGTAAGTGAATTGAATGAATTAAATAATTAAATAAAATAAAATAATTAAATTAAATTATGAAATTTAACCATCCAGTATTCTAGAAACCTAGAGTAGGGCAGGTAGTAAAATTTTTCTATTTCTACTTTTATTACAAAGAAAAAAGTAAACATGCTAGTATCACTACATTTGGATGACAGATGACTTTTCCTTTCCCTGTGTATCTAGGTATAATGGTCTTAGTTTTTGATTTTATATACTAAGGCTTGAAGGTTACCTTAAAATTTCTGAGAAATATCAGCAAATCTTACATAATCAAACTCTAGAATTGATTTTCTTCTTGCTTTTGAATCAGTTCACTTTAAACATCATCCCATTAACCCAGACCTTTTGACTAAATGTCCACCCAGATGAAGAACTGAGACCTTTCTGTTATTTCCTTATCTAAACTCATAGTCCCAGTTGTATTTATGTTTTTATATCATAAAGATTATGCTGCACATGCAGATTTGTATCCTGCTGTTTTGTCAGGTTTGTAACCTAAACTTAAAAGTTTATCATGAGCTTTTTCTTATGTCATGAAATGTTATTTGAAATCGAGCTGTGTGTCATATTCTCTGATATAGGTGTACCATACTTCAGTCATTTTCTATTTGGGAGAAATTTTAAATATTTGCTTTTTATCTGCAATACAAATAGTTCAATAAATATATTAACACATAAATCTTTGTCCAATTTTTAACCTTTTTTTTTCTCGTGTATAATTATTTCTAAGGGAAGAATTACTAATTTCTCCTAATTATCAAATGAACTTGTTAAAGGCTCTACATATTCCAAAATACTTCTCCATATGTTGTAAAGATTTATATTCTCTTCAACAGTCAATGATAATGCTAGGTCTATGCCACAATTGGCAAAACCAATTCTTCTTTAAGTTGCTAATTGAGTAGATTAAAAGAATACATCATTATTTGAATGTACATTCCTTTGACTCCAGATGAAATATTTTGTTATGTTTTGGCCTTCTGTGCACCTTTTGTTTCATAATGAATGCTATGAGTTTGAATAAATGGCTGGATTATGAAATATAATTTGTGTTCCTTCCATAAAGATTAATTGGCCAAGGAACTTTAAAGATAACTTCTATGTGTACCTTAGTGGGGACTGGGAAAAATGAAAAGGGCTACTGAATTTGAAAGCAAAATTGTCCTATTCAAGACCATGCTGCCATGAGACTCCATCAGAGATGGACAAATGCCAGGTTCAGGATGTGATGAAAATCCATGTGCACAGGACCATAGAATTTTCTAGAAGTAAATGAGAACTAATGTCAGTAGGAATGGTTTCATAGAGGATGTGTTTGAGATTGCCTGGGCATTGAGATGAAGCTGCTCCTGTCCTAAGGTTCCTAACCTCAAGCTTATCCAGGTGACAAGGCCACTTTTCCCTAAAGACTTATTGTTACTTAAGTTTCAACTCTGAGGTATGAAATGTACTTAAGAGTGAGATGCTACAAGCAGTGAAACTATTATGTTACTTCATGTTACATAAAATGTATCTAATGTACATGTAAACTGTGACTATTGGTATTTTTTTAAATTGTTCCTCCCTAAATGTTCATATGATGTTACAATTTTTCTACTGTGGTGTAACAAAAACAAGATAGGCTAAAAAAAGAAAATTGGATTTTAACCTTAGCTCTATCACTTTCTTATATTTATGATTAGGCTGACTCCCATCCTTGCTCTAAGCCTTGGTTTTCATGTATTAAGATATGGACAATTATCATTCTACTTGCCTTTCATATAGAATTGCTTTGATGATCAAATGTGACACAGATAAAAGAGTATTTCAAAATTTGGAAGTGTTTAAGAAGCTTGAAAACATAAGATTTTTCTTCCGTTAGAAAACTCCATTTTTGGGGTTAGTTGCAGTTTACTATGCTATAACAATTAAGATCTGACTTATTGAAAACAATTGTACCCTTTCTGGGTATGAGGAGATAGTAGTAAAGACTTTAAGCTATCTAATAAAGAAACAGGCACATAATCGTAATAGACTGAATTTGTGAAGCCTGTCTACTTATTTTTAAATGCCAAGTTTTAAATCCCTTTTCGATGGTAGGGCCAGGAGTGATTAGAATAGCACTGACCTATCAGCTTGACATAGTGACAGCCCAAAAGGCATTATCACAGGGATGGATAATATTTTAAAATGATCACATGTTAACCATTAATCTGGTGCTGAGCATTCTCTGTGCCTGGGACAAAGGCTATGCAGCAGCTGGAATTCAGAGCCGAGTCAGGGCATCCAGCAGGTATTTCTGAAACATCACGTGCCTTTAGAACAGCATGGTTTTCCTTGATAACAGATGATACAAAGGTATCCTTCCTATGGGGAGAGGTGGGGAGATAAAGAGCAACACTGAAAAGGAAAAAAGAAAAAAAGCCGATCTTTTCAAAGATAGCTCAGCCTAGCCTAACCCTGCTTCCATTTCTTTCATAAACAAAGAAAAGAAAAAGAAAGTTTATCTTCTATATATTCAATCACAAGAGGTTTACTGTCAATTTCACTGGGCAAAATGCATTTTGTACCATTTCAATCCTTGGCTATGGGTCTTTGGGAATTCTGGGGCAGTGTTGGTACCATTAAACTTTGAAGAAAACATACACATGACACTGATTTTCATTTTCTTTATCGAATTCTTTATGATCAAACATTTGAAAGTCCAGCTAAGAAGATGTAGATAATATTCTTTCATAACTTTCCTGCCCTTTGGTTAAAATGTCATCTATATCATCAAACAATTTTTCTTTTTTGCTCTCCAGTCTTTCCATTTGAATCATTGCTCCAATTCCCTCCTGCTCCTCCTCCCCATTCTTAAGTCCAAAAATGATTCAATATCCTGCTCATAAATATACTTCCTTTTGTTCCATGTCTCCTTTGAGCACTAGGGTAAACCGCTCTAAGTGCAAACTTTGGTCTGGCACATCTGGGTTGGAGTCTCTACATCTGCTCTTAAAATTTGCATGACTGTATTTAATGCTCCGAAGACTTATGTGCCTTCTCTGTAAAGTAAGGATGATAACAGTACATACTTCAAAGAGTTGTGACAGTTAAATTAGGTATGGGAAATAAAGGGCTAGGTACAGTGCCTGTCATACTTAAGCAGTCTTTTCCTTAATTTACCACAGCAATTCTTCAACAATTTAAGTATTAGTGCAAGGAAAAGTCTTGTACTTTTTGTTTACTGCTATACCTACATTGCCTAGAATGGAATTTGGCACATAATAGGTGCTCAATAAATGTTTTGTTGAATGAGTGAAGAAAATAAATAATCTCCATTTAAAATCACCACATCACTTCCTACCCTTCACCTCTCCTAGGAAAGGAAAGTACCTCCTTAATGTAGAACTTAAGAGCTAGACTGCCTGGCTTTGCATCTTAGTTCTGCCACTTTAAAGTTGTAAGATCATGAGCAAGTTTCTTCATCGCTGCCTGCTCTGTTTCCTCATCTGTAATATGTGGATGATAACTGTAGTCCTTATGTCATGGTGTTTTAAGGATTAGAAATTAATACTTGCAAAGCACTTAGGGCAGTGTAGTTTACATCATGAGTACATGTAAGCATTTGCTACTATTATTTTTTTCATCATTCTTTTATACCATTTTCTATCCTGGATGGACTTCTTATGGTTTGTCATGTCTCTGTTATTTACTCATCTCCCCAAACTGAACTATGGGGCTGACACACATTAACTTGTACTTCACTGACGCATGTACTTCATGGCACTAATTAACACATGTACTTCAGATGAATATTCTTCCCTGTGGCGTAAATAACTTTTCAAAAGATATCCTGGCAATGGTACTCATTCCATTGTCTAGAGCCTCCCAC
Organism: Hyaena hyaena; assembly: GCF_003009895.1. NCBI lineage: Eukaryota > Metazoa > Chordata > Mammalia > Carnivora > Hyaenidae > Hyaena > Hyaena hyaena. The sequence continues at coordinate 2,739,147 of NW_024080691.1, forward strand.
ATTCAGATCCCTTACTTTGTTCATTTCCAACAGCCACTCTGAAAACTCTGTGTAGGTACTTATGAACCCCTCATAAATGCTCCATTCAAAAGACTATTTTATACCATCTCCTAGAGTTCTTATTTTATTTAGTGACATAAGAAAGTACCAGCACCACTCCCTGCACTCTACACTGTAATTTTCTGTTAAGATTGTGACTTTATTAACTTTTCTTGGGCCCTGAGAAAATTACCTAATCCTTTTGTACTTCCTTTTATTTTTCTGTAAAATGGGAGTTTTGATAGAAATTTTCTGCATTTTCTGTGGTTTCTGTATTCTGTGAATCCATTTATGTTACAAGGTGCTTAGAGCAAGGCTTATCACCCAGTCAATGCTCAGTAAGTCTGACCTAATACTATTCTAACTATTGGTGAAATCTAATCTCTCTGAAGTCCAATTCAAGGCTTAGCTAATTATATATAGGTTTGCCACTCAGACAGGTACTTGTTTAACATGTGACTATTATATTTTGATTGTTTCCAAAGGGGAAGACTACCGTAAGGAGTAATTCTACCTCTGCAAGTCCAGATGTTAGAGCCTTGGTGTATCACAGTGCCCAAAAAATATTTCCTACTTTGAATCCTGAACTGATTAATATGAACAGATTCCTGCATGTGTTGTAGACTGTGTTTTCTTTAGTATTTCCTCAGTATTTCCATAGGCCCTATTTTTTTTTTTTATTATTTCATGTTTACCACATCGATCTTTGCATGAATACTTCTTCTGGCATTACCTGCCACTTATTTCCATTTCATTATCAAAATCCAAGTCAGATGAGATTTTTTCTAGTCTATCAGGAACATCCTTTCACTTTTGTACTTTACCTAAAAAAAGTTGCATGGAAATTGCACATATTTAATTTATTGCACTGCCAGTATTTCTGTAGTGTTTGTTTACATGTGTCTTTTCTCAGACTAAATATGTTTTAATCATTCTCATATCCACAGTACACAAGAAACGGGCTCCCATATAATAGGTGCTGAACAAATGCTTATTGAATTAAACTTGATTTTCAAGAATAGATTCTATAAATGAAAAGGAAAGTGGTTAATGTGCAAAGCTCTTTAATTAAGGTACAATTAAAGAGAAGAATTGCCCAGCTAACTGGGTAATTTTAATACTATGGTGATTCATCTATTTTCATGCATGTAAAATTATCTCAGATAGCTGAAACTTGTATAGGATTCAGAAATGGGGTAGAAGGAATTTATGCACTGGGGAAAGGATATGTGAATTAGATGATTTTGAAGGTTCCTTGGGAGCTTTCATTTATTAGTAGCTATAAGACATAATGATAAAGAAACAATAAAACCAAAACTTCATAATATATATAATAGTGACATAAAAGAGACAATATGCCATAGAAGGTTTAGACAGAGTTTAATTTCTAGGTAAGTCTGTCGGGTATTGTGCCATGTGTTTGTAAAGGGGTTTATGAGACTGATAATCCTGTGGCCAATCTGATGCCTTGGTGGTTTAGAAGGGGCTATGGTCCAGATCTGCTGGCAGAGGAACCTGCAGAAGCCTATTCAGTCACACAGTTGAGAGCTGCTGGCCACCAGCACAGTGTCAATGTTTCATGAACCAAAATCAGCACTGTGTCAAACAAGTCCTAATCTATCTTGGGAACACTGAAACAGGAAAATTTAAAGTAGGGCAGTGCCTCAAATGCAGCACATGCTTCTAATCCATACAGTATTTCCTCTTCTCTTGTTCATTTGTTTTTCACCCTTGTTCAACATTTAACTCCATAGTTATGTGGTTCTCAATAAATGTTGCCTGGGTTTTAAAAAGTGAGCATATATAGGTTATCACTACAGTGTTTATAGTAGTATGAATTTTTAGAGTGTACATGTTTTATTTATTCATCCATAAAACATATATTGAGCACCTACTAAGTTTTATAGCTATGAAGTAAGTTGCCCAAGAGTTTTTCTCTTCTTTTCACTTCCAAATAACCATGTCACAAAGTCACAGCAATGACTACCTGATTAATGTCTGTGCCATCCTCTTTATTCCCACAATTCTAATTCATGGACTTATTACTTTATGTCTAGATGAGTGAAATAGTGCCTAATAGTCTTTCTACTTTGACTCTGACTCTTTTATCTGCTAAGCCAGTCACCATATAACTGCCAGAGGATCTTCATCCCATGTAAATCTCATCATGCCACTCTCCTGTATACACTTCTTCACTGGCTCTTTAAATTTCCCTTCTTTTTGTTATTGTGCCTGGTCCTTTAGTCTAGTGCTCTTCTCTGAACTGATAGATTATGCTGTTTTTGCCATTCCACAGAGCAGAAGCAGAGATCATCCATTTGTCATTCTCACACACATCTCTGAATTTTTAAAATAGACTTTATTTTTTAGAGTGGTTTTAGGTTCAGAGCAAAACTATTTAGAAGGTTTTGCTTCTAATTTATCCCCATTTGTCCCCTCCCCCAAACATACATAGCCTTCCCCATTATCAACATCCTTCACCAGACTAGTGCATTTGCTACAATTGATAAACCTATATTCATACATTGTTATTATCCAAACATCTCTGATTTTTAGTTTATTCTCTAATTTACTTCTGAGTTCTTTCATAGATATATTATTCCTTTTTTACATTAAGCATAGGCTTTAATTCTTTAAAAAAAATCCCACTTGAGCTTTTTCCCGCCTCTACATGAGGCACTGGGAATACTGTGTTGAGTAGACAGATCTTTTGTGCCTAGGTAATAGTTCCTACACGGACACTGCACCTTACCAGAATTAGTATGGTGAATAACTGGTGATGATTGCAAAAAGCTCAAGAAACAAAAGTGCTTACACATGTTCCTGGCATTCTCTATTTCTTGACATATGATTTCAGAGATGTCTAATGTGTCTTATAAAATGTCTAATGATACTAGGGGACACACCGTGACTCCTTGGGCTAGACTCACTTCTCTAATTGGATCTGGTCTGTTAAGCTATAAAGTCTGTCTTGATCCTAGTCTTTCTCCTTGCTTCTTTGATCCAACTTGAGCTCTTGTCCCATATTTCATGACCCCATCCTAATCATCTAAGTTTCTGACATCATTAGGAATTCATACCTGATACTTTGTGGAAAACTTAGACCAATGCTCTACTGTTTTTATTGGTTTATTTTCTGCAGTATAATTATATCTCCTTAAGGCTAACTTGAGATATCTTTCTTTGGGCAAAGGGTTTACAATTCCAGTGTCTGGAATTCTATATGTGAATCTGTATGTATCCTTGCCTGCAGTACCTTGTTTTGGTTAACTACAGCCTCACGCGCAGGTCCAAAATACTCACAGTGCTACCCAGACCTTTCCACTGCTTCATTGCTCTGGGCAATGTAATATATTTGAAATATGGAGGACAAGCATTTTACCCTTTTCCCTGCCCTTTCTGTTATTAATAATCGCCATGACTTTTCAAAGACTCACCCTTCTCCCTCCACCCGCCTCTCCCTGGAAGTGTCCTGTCTCCTGTCTAATTAATGACCATAGTTTACAGACAGTGCAGCTGTCTACACATATGGTTCATTACCCTTAAGACAGAAAACGATGTAAGAGTTGAAGGTTTCTTTCTCAGGGTTCTTTGGGCAAGTATGAAGGATGAAATCATTAACGTGACTTTTAACTAAAACAGGTCCTTGTGGTATTGCATCATCTTGTTGTACTTCTAGTGCACTCAATAGAGGCATTATAGCTTTTAAATCAGGGTTTATTAGCTTTTGTTTATAGCCAAATTTGCTTGGTGCCGGAGAGAACTAAAAAATAATAATAAAATACTTTACATTGTATCTGAGTTTTCCAAATGTCTCACATTTGGGGTGAACTACAGACAGTAAAATGAATTAATTAGAAAAGAAGATTCAATATTTTCCTAGAAAGACAGCAGGCTGATCATCAGAGCAGCTGCCATATTTTAGAGATGGGTGGCATTTCTAATCCTGGTGAGGAGTCTTGGGTGCTTCAGAGAGTTGCCTTTATTCATTCATGTGTCACATACTTATTCATATTATTTGCCAGATACTGTACTAGGTGCTGGTTACTAGTAAATAAGAACTACTCCTTGTCCCCTAAGAAATTAGGGGATTGCTTTTCTCTTCTGTTATTAGTAAGACTGTTTTGCCTGGGACACCTTGGTGGCTCCCTCTGTTAAGCATCCTACTGTGGCTCAGGTCGTGATCTCACAGCTTGTGAGTTTGAACCCCACATCGGGCTCTGTGCTGACAGCTCAGGGCCTGGAGCCTGCTTCAGATTCTGTGTCTCCCTCTCTCTTTGCCCCATCCCCACTTATGCTCTGTTTTTCTCTCCTTCAAAAATGAATAAACATTAAAAGATTTTTTTACACTTGCTCTTAGCCAAAAGGCTGAGAAGCAATTAATTTTTTTTTTTTTTTTTTTTTTTTTAGTAAGACTGCTTTGGCTGTTTATCAGTCCACCTTCCACCATCTCACAGGAAAGCCTGGTAATTGTGACTAGTGATGACTCAGACAACCTGTCTGACCACCAAGTCTCTGTCTTTAGCTCCTGCCTTCCCCAAGCCCTTACAGTGACCCTGCCATGTAACTCTTGCTGGTTGGCTTCATAGCCAGGTCCTATGCCAGTTTTGCCATGTCAGGTGGTATAATTACCCTCATGTGCCTGGGTGAGAGAGGCTGAGAAATGAGGCTGACTAAAATTTATATCATCTATCACTGTCTTTTTCGTTTCGTCTCTGGTTCTTCATCTTCCACTGTTGGTTTTTTTTTTTTTTTTTTTGCTTGTTTGGTTTTGTTTTGTTTTGTTTTACTAAAGGTCTATTCTAAACTTCCCAACTTGCGGGGCTCCTGGATGGCTCAGTTGGTTAAGCGTCCAACTTAGGCTCAGGTCATGATCTCACAGTTCAGTTCGTGAGTTCCAGCCCTCCCCTCTGCCCCCAGCTGTGTGCTGACAGCTAGCTCAGAGCCTGGAGCCTGTCTTCAGATTCTGTGTCACCCTCTCTCTCTGACCCTCCCCTGCTCATGCTGTCTCTATCTGTCTTTCAAAAATAAATAAAAACATTAAAAAAATACACTTCCCAAATTGCCAAGGACTTTAGAACCCAAGGAGCACTAGTTCCTAACTGAGGGGTTCAGATCCTGTCTCTATTCTCTTATGAGACTTTCTCTTCCTTTTCACCTTTCATTTGTTATTTTCCTCTTTGCTTATCTTTTAAATCAGGGGTTCAGATTCTGGCTTCTATAATCGTTAAAAGGTCTTTGGACAGACTTCATTAAATTCATAGGCTTCTTGGAATTATAACCACAAATTATTTTGTGTGTTTGTGCCATTTTCTAGGAGACAATGCATGGCTTCTTCAAATTCTTAAAGTGATCCCCATATAAACTCACAGACTACTCATATCTAAACCCAATCTATTGTCCTAACATTTCCCCCCATAACTCTTTTGCCTGTTGCTTCCTCTGATGTTTTTGTGTAGGGTTATTCTTAGCCAAGGCAGATTAAACAGAATCCCCTATTTCCCTCACCACTCCCTTTACACCTGTTCGTAGACACCACATATTGTACCAACTTTTCTATACTACCTAAGTCTCTTTACCCTATATCCTCTGCTACTGCCTTAGTTAAAGCCTTTACTTTAAGACTCTTAGCTTCTGACTATCTCTATTTTTGCTACCCTCCAAAGTAACTTTCACATACTGTCCAGAGAGAGAATTCTAAAATGCATGTATTATGATGTTATTTTTTATTTAAAATGCTTTAATGCTTCCTTTGCCTATAGGGTGGGATGATATAAAAACTATATTAGCCTTGTTGGGTCACCTATGTGGCTTAGTCCATTAAGCGTCTGACTCTTGGTTCATGAGTTCAAGCCCTACATCAGGCTCTATGCTAACAGTGCAGGCCCTGCTTGGGAGTATCTCTCTCTCCCTCCTCTCTTTCAAAACAAATAAATAGGGGTACCTGGGTGGCTCCGTTGGTTAAGCCTCTGACTTTGGCTCAGGTCATGATATCACCATTCATGGGTTCCAGCCACACATCAGGCTCTGTGCTGACAGCTCAGAGTATGGAGCCTGCTTCAGGCTTTTGTCTCCCTTTCTTCCTCCCCTTCTCTTGCTGATTATCTTTCTCTCTGTCTCAAAAATAAACAAACATTTAAAATTAAAAAAAAAAAAAAACAGAAACATAAACTTAAATTTATTTTTTAAATTTAAAAATTTCTGTTAGTTGTTGTTTATAACACATCCATGATCTGGTTCATATATGCCTCTCCAGCCTCATCTCTTGTTTACTTATATCTATTGGTATCTGCAATGCTTTAATGCTTCTTGTACCTATGCAATAAAATACCTTTCCATTGAGCATAGGGCTTATCCTTGACTCCGTGTGCAACCATGTGATAGGCTTTAACTAAAGAGATATTAGGATATGTGATACAAGCAGTATCTTGAAAATTAGTTGGATGACTGGCCTGATTTGTCCTGTGCTTCTGCCATCATTATGAGAAGGACATGCTTAATCTATCCCCCAAGTCCTGGGAGGAGGATAATAAATAAATAGAGCAGACCAATTCCAGCTTTAAGTTGCTCTTAGCCAAGCACCGCTTAGAACATCGTCTTCTACCAATGAATAAGCAAGCCCAAATGACATAACCCGAGTCCCACAGCTTAATGTTGTATGCCTCTTGAGTTTTGATGTAGTTTGTTACATAACAAAATAAAATGGATATATTTACCATAAGGCTTTCTGTACTCTGGCACTGTTCAACTATGTGGTGCTACTCAAAGCCATAAATCCTCATGCTTAGGATTCCTTACTTTGGTTCTCTTCAGATTCTTATTTGCCTAGTAAATTCTTACTTACTTCATGACCCAAACCAAGTTTTTTGTTTGTTTATTTGCTTGCTTGCTTTGTTTTTCCTCAGTGAAGCATTCTGTGAATCTGCCAAGAAATTTTGAATTTTCTTTTTGGGGACATATAGCAGTTTCCACATATTAACCTACATTTGCAGCTTATCATATGTCCTTTTTCCTGAACTTTGCTTATCCAAAGGATAGGGCTGTTTAATTTCAGACAAGGTCAGGAAAGCCTTCATAAAGGAATACATACATAAGTTGAACAAAGAAGGATGAAGATGAACAGGTAGGTAGAGGTAGATCAGGAAAGCTTAGGCAACCAGGGAGCCAGTGTAACCAGCAATGTTTGTGAATAGACAATCACATTTTTTCCTTAATGCTTCTTCTACTTCTCAGATATAATGGCACCTCTTGTTTAGTGCAGTAAGGAGAATTTTTCTCACGGCATGATGTGCCATGGAACACTGTGATTTTCTTCCCTTCAAGCAGAAAAACCCATGAGCTGCATGGTCAGCACCTGCTTTTCTCTGGGCATTCTGTCCAGCTGTCCAGTCTGTGAGAGATGGTGACATTTACAACCATTACAAGGCAACTGTCCGGGCTCCTTGCCACAGTTGGGCTCATGTCCAAGTGGCTACCATCTGGCAGGACATCTGCTCAGCCACTAGGAAGGGGTTGGATGCAGCAACATGCCCACAGAGAAGACATTGCACTCTGCCCTTTGGGAGAGGAGAATGCATTGCGTTTCTACCCATGCAAGAGATGAACAGTGAGAGTAACACAGAGGGAGGCCTTTCCATTGTGGCTGTGATCCTTCATGGCCTTCAGGTTTGGAGACTCTGACAATATGTTTAGAATGTACTTGATGAGAACACGACCTCAACAGCCAGACTGAGTGATTTCCCATCCTGGCTGTACCACTTTACCATGTGACCTTGGGGCAAGTTACTTAACCTCTCTTTGACTAACACTGTTTCCATCAGTAAATCTTAACTATTTTTATTTTTAGAAAGCAGTTTAGGGTTTGTCACGTGCTCTGGGAGTCTGAGGCTGCAAGGCATCTCCATGCAGTGCTCTTCAGTGACTCATATCCTATTCCAGTTGACATTCATGTTATACCCCAGCCATACTGAATATCTGTATTTCCCTGAAATTAAAAAAAAAATAACAATTATTTATTTTTTGAAGGAGAGAGAGAAAGAGCATGAGCAGGAGAAGGACAGAGAGAGGGAGACACAGAATCCGAAACAGGCTCTGGGTTCTGAGCTGTCAGCACAAAACCTGATGTGGGGCTCAAACTCATGAACTGTGAGATCATGACTAGAAGCTGAAGTCAGACACTTAACCAACTGAGCCACCCAGGTGCCCCTTCCCTGACATGCTTACTGACACTTCTGGGTCTTTGCACATCTGTACAGCAGATGTTCTCTCTGCTGGAATAGTCTCATTGTCTCCTTATCAAGTTAACTCTTCATTATTTAAGATCCATTTAAGATCTCTCTTCATCCTGAAATCCATCGTTGATTACCTCTGGGCTATGCATTGCCCTATCTCTCTGTATATTGACCCCTGATATTGGATAGATGGATTAGTTGATGGATTAGATGCTTATGTATGACGTCTGTCACTCTCATTTAATTAATCCTTAAACAGTCAAATTAAGTGCTCTATTGTCTTCTTGAAAATTAAAAAAAAAAAAAAAGTCTATTTGTTCTTATTTCAAATACACATTGTGGCCCACAAAAGAGGCAATTGAAAGCCCAATCCTAGAGAATGAGATTGGAACAATCACATGCTACTTTCCTGTCCAGATCTCCTCCAGCATGATTATGTTCAGCCAAATCGACCAGCTGGAAAGAGCTGATTCAGGGAATTGGTTATTGGTCCAATATAGACATTTGTTTGGCTGAGTCTAACCATGTTTAAAATGATTTTAGTTAAGTGGAATTGTGTATACATGCTGTCACTGGATTTAGGAATAAAGATGAAGCCATTTGGCCCTGGGAAATTCTATATTTTTTGTTAAAGCTGAGGCCAGCTAGCCTTCTAGGCAGACAAGTGATTATCCAGTGTATGAAATCAGAATAACTCTAGGAGGCTTACCTGTCCAGAAACAAGTCTCTCTTCATCCTGAGATCAGACCTGAAATTCTTATCATTTAGGCAGTCCTTGAGTTAAATTTGTATCTCTGGAAAGTTGCTTTAGAAAGACAACTTTGTTAACTGAAACTGATAGTATCTTAACCAATATAATTATAATAATAATAAACACTATCATATTTGTTCATTTAACAAGTAAATCTTTCCTATATAACATATACTAAATATCCTTATATTGATAAATGTGTGGAATAGGTCAGTGAACAAAGCAAATACAGATTCTAGACCCTCACAATCTAGTAAGTAAACACAGAAACTAATAAATGAACATACCATATAAGCAGAATGTAAATAATCTTGTAAGGTAATATATGCTATGAAAAAATTAAATAATTAAGATACTAATTTTTATACTATACTTACATAACCTTTTAACATATCATGCGATCCTTCCATATACCTTGAGGTAAGAAGAGGACATATTATTTCTATTTATAGATTAGGAAATGGAGGTAAAAAGGCAATATGCTGTAAGGCCCTCTCTGGCCCTACTCTTCCTCAAACCTTGAAGTACCTGAAACACCCATTAGCTTAGATTAAACACGTATTTTAATAGCTCCAAAAAAAAAGCATTCTTGGGATGAATATCAAATGGTCTTGGTCTTAGTTTGGGTCAAATTTGTATATTAGTTCTAACAATATGGCACATCTTAGCTGAGACTCTAACTTCCTAGTTTATAGATTAGTGGTAGAAACTAATTCTTGTTCTTTGTGTCTTCTGTACCTGCCAAATAGTGTTTGGAATTGGAGTTCTGCTGGCTTGATTGCTAGTCAACACTCTGGACACCCTGATTCTAGAGTCTTTTTAGAGTCTAGAGAATCTAGAGTCTTCCCCCTGAGCCTCTGCCTACTAGTTGTAGCCTTGATTCCTACTGACATATACACTCTTGACAGATGCTCTTGGTTATGGAGCACTGAGGGAATTCAGTGTAAGAAGCTTCAGAATGGGGCAGACATGGTCAGAGTAGGAGAGTGTCCCAAAGTAGTAGTCAGACCGGAACTCACAGTCAGGGCAGAGATCTAAAACAGAAAGAAGTAAAGGTAGCAGGTAAAAAAAAAAAAAAAAATGACACTAAGTAGGTAAAAAGAGACAAATTTGGAGAAATTATAAAAAAATATTCAGGGATTCAAATGATTTTATTCATGATAAAAATAATAATAATTTTTTATTATTTTGTATTCTTTTTATTTGTTGGGCACTAGAATATATACTTGACATATGTCTTTTAATCTTCAAAGAATAACTTAAGTAATATAACATTTATAAAAGCTGGAATTTAGCTCAGAGAAAGTAAGTGATTTTATGAGTTTTGGAGCTCATACAAAGAAAGTTCTAGACAGTCTGAACCAAATCACGGATTCACACTAAATAGTTTTGTACCTTGATCAATCTCCCTCATATACTAAAAAAGCAGAGCTAAAAAACTTACCGTAAGAGGTTGTAGTGATGTTTAAATAAAATTATGCATAAAAATAATACCCCACCTTGTTTCCAGATCTTAGTGGGGTATTATTTTTATGCATAATTTTATTTAAACATCACCACAACCTCTTAAAGTAGCTTTTTTAGCTCTGTTTTTTTAGTATATGAGGAAACTTGTGCTGAGCGAAATAAGTCAGGCAGAGAAGGACAGATACCATATGTTTGCACATATAGGTCGATTAGGAGGTACTTAACAGAGGACCATGGGGGAGAAGAAGGGGAAAAATAGTTGGGGAGAGGGAGGGAGGCAAACCATGAGAGACTCTTGAATGCTGAGAACAAACTGAGGGATGATGGCGATGGGGGAGAGGGCAAGGGGGGTGATACGCATGGAGGAGGCACTTAGGATGAGCACTGGGTGTTATATGGCAACCAACATGACAATAATCTATTTAAGAAAAATTAAATAAATAAAACCATTCTGGTAATAACTGGGTTACTATGTAGACTACAGGGCATATTCCCTCCAAAAAAAAAAAAAAACAAACAAACATATTTTCTTAAGTCAGAAAGAAAAAATAATACCCCAGATTAGGCATATGATACACATTTAAGCTATTTTGTAATTACTATTCTTACTGTGTTTTTGCATCTATGTTTACCCAGTTGGGTCTAGCTCAGACTATAACAGAACTGCTGCCTCTTATTGTGATTTAGGGCAAGTAAGTGACTGAATTAATGGCTGTAAAATCTTACTGAGTGCAGTTCAGTGGTAGTTATGGCTACCAAAGAGAGGCTGGTAGTACATTAGAATTCATGATGCTATTTATCTTCCTATTCACTAGGAGGTGTTTTGAAATGGATGCTTTTACTTGGTTTCCAATTGTTTCTGTTATGTGTTTTGGTGTCCTTGCATTATGGACATTCATTTCACAGTCATTTTTGTAATTAGTAAAACATAGAACAACTTCTACATATTGAGCCCTGAGATTTTGGTTCCTTACTTGTTGCTCTTATATTCAACTTGTGGGAACATTAGCAAATCACTTCCCCTTGGTGTAGTAGAGATGTTAGATGAAAATCAAAGTAAACAATTCTGATTCCATTTCCTACTAGCTGTGTGAACACAAATCACTTAACTTATTAGAATAATAATAATAATAAAAAGCTTATATTTCCCAGGTTTGTGAGGTTAAAAGTACATTAAAAATAAACAGCACATAGCATAGTACTTAAAAAATATAATTTCCTTTTCCTACCTCCTTGAACTCTGACCGTCAGACAAATGATGGGATTAAGAATAGTGGCCTGCTATCTCTCTCTACCCCCACCCCCTCCTTTCATATGATCTATTTGTCAGATAACACTGTTCTCAAATCTGGAACACCAATGCACAAAATAGATACAGTGACCTGCTCTGGAAAACCCAATCACATAAGCAATTTCAAGTCTAAAACTAAATGGCCAGAGCAAGTCCCATGGCTTATCAGACTAGCAGAGCTCTATAAGCTTGCATGTCAATAGGATGGGTTCAATGAGAGAATTGGAACTGTAAATATAATCAATTTACAGAAACAACTAAATATAGGTCCACAAGTTGATTCACAGACCTTCATTGACATTTGTCCAAGATGATTGAATAAGAAGACGTTCCTATCAAATCCTGGTTCGCCACACATTATCCTGACATGTACCGTCTCTATGTCTAATTTATCATTTCCATAGAAAGGGTATAATAATATACTCTTCCTTGTAGGGTTATTGTTGAAATTATGTAAGGTAATGTATATAAAACACTTCAAATGATGCCTGGTGTCTAGCAAGCACTATATAAGTGTTAGCGTTTACTACATATTACTACTACTACTACTACTACTACTACTACTGCTACTACTACTACTACTATTATCAATCCCTAAATTATGAACACCTATCTATATATAAACAAACTTTCTCTCATACCATCATAGGTGAGGACTGTTTAATGGGATAATGGAAACCTATCTACACGAATTTTATTTGTTTGAAAGTTTTTTCTTTCCTTGCTATTTCTTAATAATATTTTTGCCAGATATAAAGTTTTAGTTTGACAATATGTACCTTTTATTTCCATTCAGTATATTGAAAATATTGATTTATTTTCTTCTGGCTTGCATGGTTTTCTGATAAGCATTCTCTATCATTCTTATCTTTATTTCTGTGTGTGTACTGTGCTTTTTATTCTCCCTGAATTTAGTATTTTTTTTCTTTTCCACTGGGTTTCAACAGTGTGATTTGATGTCCCTTGTTGTGTGTGTGTGTGTGTGTGTGTGTGTGTGTGTGTGTGTTTGAATGATTACCTGCATGCAATATTTATCCTGCTTGGAGAATGTTGACATTCTGATATATGTGTTTACTATTTCTTTAAATTTTGAATTTTAGGGGGCAGTATTTATATATTTTTTCCAGTTTTCCTTTCCTCCAATTAGGCATGTGCTATATTACTTGATATTATTTTACAAGTCATTGAGGCTCTGTTAAGAATTTAAGTCCCTCTCTGCTTTTGCTTAAGGTGGTTAGATTTTATTGCTTTCTCTTCAAGATAATGATTTTTTATTCTGCTTTAATCTTTTATTTTCCACCTCATTCCTTATTATTATATTCCTTATTAAATATATCTATCTACATCTTTGTAAGAGTTGCTTCAGCATTTTTGCTACTAGTTCCATCATTTAGGTCCTTTTTGTTTTGTTTCTTTTGATAAGTGCCTCAACTAGTTATTGATAATATTTTCTGGTATGTGATTTCTCTGATTTTTGATTGCCTTCTTGACATGGTAGGTTTACATTACTGAAATTCTGGATATTTTTGTCTTCCATTTTTAAATGATGTTTCACTTGTATGCATTTGCTGAAGAGTTTGATGCCTTCAATGCCTACCTCTAACTTTTGCTATGCTGAGTCTAGTGTAACCATCAATCCCAACATAGTCTGGTCTTAAACCTCCAGCAAGGCTTCTCTAAGTTTTCCACTGATTGTCTCAGATGATCAGAGGCCTCTCCATGCTGAATGATCCAGTACCAAGCCACTACAGCCCTGTGTAAGTTTGGAGAATTGTTCTGCTTATGTCACTCTGGTCTTTGTAGTTTGAATTTCCATATGCATGCCCTAATACTCTTGTTGGATTTCTGGTTATTTTTCTTTTCTTTCAAAAAAAAATTTTAATGTTTATTCTTGAGAGAGAGAGAGATAGAGAGAGAGAAAGAGCATGAGCAGGGGAGAGCCAGAGTCAGAGAGGGAGACAGAATCCAAAGCTGTCAGCACAGAGCCCAACATGGGGCTCGAACTTGTGAACCTCAAGATAATGACCTGAGATGAAGCTGTATACTTAACCAACTGAGCCACCCAGGTGCCCCTCTGGTTAGTTTTCAATGTAACTCTCAACTTTATGGGAATCTTCCTTACTATTTCCAGCCACCTAACCCTCCCTGAATTGTGATTTCCACCTCAATAATTCAGCAAAGTCATTAGACTCTGTTTAGATTCTCTGTTTCTGCCCTTGAAGTCTGAATATTGCCTTTAGGTAGAAATCCAAAGGCTTATTTTATTTGTCTTCTCTAGAAAGTCACAGTCCTAAGCTTCCTAATATCCAGTGTCTGAAAACACTTCTTTTGTCCTATGTTTTGCCTAGTTTTCTAGCTCTTTACAGTTGAAGATTATATCTAGTACTGGTAATCTATTTCAGCCAGAGGTAGAACCCTTTTTTTCCCCCATATTAATTTCCATTTGTTTCAGCACCATTTATTGAATAATCTATCCTTTCCTCCATTGAATTCCTTTGGTGTGATTGCAAACAATCAATTGACTATATAAATGTGTTTGCATCCAAACTCTTGGTATATTTGTCTTTTATTATGTTAATGCAATTATGTTTTTATTATTGTAGCTTTATAGTAAATTTTAAAATCATGTAGCATGAAAACTTATGCTACATTTTTCTTAAGATTGTTTTAGGTGCTAGAGATACTTAACATTTTTATTTAATTTAATATTGAGTTGTTATTCATCAAAATTTGCAGGACTTTTGGTTTGTATTGTGATAAATATATAATTTATGGAGAAAGGTTATTTTAATAGTGTTGAGTCATCCAAATAATAAAAATTGTATCATCTTTTATCATCATTTATTTAGGTCTTTTTATTCCATTTAGTAATATTTTTAAAAGTTTTATGTAGCCATCTTGTACATTTGCCATTTCAATTACTCCTAAGTATTTGCTGTGGGTTTTTTGATGCTATTATGGCATTTTTAGATTTTTATTTACTTAGAACTTTACTTGAAAATTCTTTACTACTAATAAATATATGGAAATATAATAGATTTTTGTTTATTTTTTCACAGACTATATCCTATCCAGTTTCAGGTCTTGACTCTATGTGCTGGATTCCACTTTAGAAACACTCATCCAACATCCTATCCCTAGACATCTATCCTTATTATCATTTACATCCATGTGAATGTATAAAAAAGAAGGAACAGGAGTTCCATTTCTGTCTTCCTGAACTCCTTTCCTAGTTTCCTGCTTAAAACCCACTTCTGTAAACACTGACATAGTTTATTTTTCAAAGTACAACACTTTTTAAGTCAAAATGAGTCATTGTTAATAATGAAAAAGATGCAAGTCAGCATTGCAAATTTGATTGAAGTGATTCCTTCTATCCCTTTATGCATTCCATCTGGTAATGTGATACTGCTACTCCTTCTATCAAGAGGTAGAGTTATTTCTTCATGCCTAGAGTCTATGTTCTGTCACCTGAATACGGCCTGATTTTGTTACTTGCACTGATTAATAGAATATGACAGAGTGACACGTGGAAATTTCAGGCCTAGACTTCTTCAAGAGGTCTTGCAGTTTTTGTTCTTATCCTCTTTGAATGCTATCCTAAGACCACCATTTGAAATAGCCAGTGTAGGAACCTGGAAGTGGAAAGGATGTGCATAGCAGAAATAAGCTGGCCCTGAAGCTTCCTTAGAACAAGCAGCCAATAGCCAGATGCAAAGGAACCATTCTAGAACCACCAGCCACTGTAAACTACCAGATGATTGCAACTGCATTAAGATTTTAAAGTGAGGCCAGAAGGGGGCGCCTGGATGGCTCAGTCAGTTAAGAGTCCTACTTCGGCTCAGGTCACCATCTCAAGGTTCCTAGGTTTGAGCCCCGCCTCAGCTGAGCTGTCAGCACAGAGCCTGGAGCCTGCTTGGGATTCTGTGTCTCCCTCTCTCTCTGCCCTCCCACACCCACTCATGCTCTGTCATTCACTGTCTCAAAAATAAATAAACTGTAAAAAAAAAATTTAAGTGAGGCCAAAAGAATTAGAATTGTATTTTAAAACATTACATTTTGGAGCAATTAGTTAAATAATACTTATGTGAGTGGGAATATTCAGGGTAAACCAAGTCTTGTGATTAACTTAATAATTTACATCAATCTTTTTAGGAAGACATCACCCGTTTTCACACAAAATTATGTTCTTTACTCTCCTCTTATAAATTTAATACACGTCTTGAAATGTGAGGTTGTGTGTGTGTGTGTTTGTGTTTATTTTGGAGTAGGGGTTACAATAATCAGAAATGGCAATAGATATGGAGGAGAAAAAAAGATGTAGTTCATTCTGAAAGAGCTTTCACACAGGGCACTGTAACTCCATCCTTCATAGCAGAAGGATAACAAAAGATAAAACAATGAACAAAGCAGTTCCTAATGGCTTTTCTTTTTCAATGTCTTTGACCCTAGCAAAGTGTTGAGGATACAGTGCCCGTTTCCGGCATTTTTACTTTCCCTCTTCTGTAGGCTACCACTCCCCTCTCTTCTCATTCTTACTCCAGACTTAGTATAATACATTCATTAACCATTTTCCATACAAACTGACAATCTTTTTCTAGGACAGTCTTTGTCAAATTAGACCCAGGTCTCTTTGATTGGAGTATGAGGTGTTCCCAAACTCCTCAGACCCTGACTTAGACTTGATCCCTTTTTTTTCCCTAGATGAGTAATCACATTTGCATAGCATAGTTTTTTCTAATTTAAATCTCAGAAGATATCCATATTGCTTTTATGGGTAAATCCCTGATATCCCCACGACCATCTTGGTCTCAGAAAGGAGCCATGCTGGTCTTTTACTGCCTCTGAGGCCAAGGAAAAAGGAGGAAGCTCACCTTACTGAAACTTGCTTACTAAGTCTCTGAAAAAGCTTGCAGAAGCTAATCCAGATGCAGGAGTTGAGTCTGGTGACAACTTTTGGAAAAGGAGGCCCATAGCACAGTGATGGGGGAGCAAATAATTATCTGGTCATCACTAGTTTCTGAGAGGTCTCTATGGGGTATTAGGCATTACTCTTTTCACTAACAGTTATAATCAAAGTGTGGAATGGAAGACATGTAACTCAGTGACTTGACAGAACTTAATTTAGGGCATACTAACAGTAGTACACTTATGTAAATCTTAAGGTAATACACACACACACACATACACACAAACATACACACATATTTCCTATGAGGCTGGGTGGGCCTGATTTAAGAATAAACACTTGCCCTCTACCTGGTGTCAGAACTGAAGCTCTGGGGAAAAGATGAAAAGCATTTTTAATATAAACACTGGGCTCTTATCTTAGAATTGGCTTCTTTTACATGCCCTAAACAGTGTGTCTATTTTTCTCATTCTCTCTTGCTGAGTGATAGGATGGCAAGGGTGAAAAATGGAGTGGTTTAAATAAAAAGAACTAATTACTAATATTAAATATGCTGATAAAATATTAGCCTTAGGACAGGGTATAAAATGTATTTTTGGAAGTAATCAAGGGCTTAGACTCACTTACCTAGAAATTATGTTGTTGTTTGAACCTGTAACCCCAGCAGGCTGTTAAAGAGCAGGTGAGAACATCCATCTGGCTCAGGTGTACCCTGTATTACTTACCCAGATAACTTTTCAAGGGACCCCATGGAATGAAATTTAGTGATCTGATGATCCTGTTTCTCTCTGTCTCTCTTACTCTCTATGTATCTGTTTCCATTTCCCTCTCTCCTCATTTCTCTCCACATCTCTTTTCTTTTTAAATCTGTGTCCTAAATTTGGTCTAGGAAACATTTTTGCTCTGCCTTTGTCTGTCTCCTGCTACTATTTGATTCAGAGTGGGTTATATACCCAGGTCCATCCAAGAGTGATTAACTTGATTTTAGAACTTGAATCTGCATTTAGACTGTGATGAGTATGTACATTTAGACTGTTATGAATATGTAGTTGAAATTATTTATTAGCACTTATTAAAATATTAATAATGTCTTGAGAATAATGAAAGAAGTTGAAACTAAAATACTTGTCACTTTTACAAAAGTCATTGTGGTCTTGAGATAGAGTTCTGCCCTTCTACTTTATCACTGGTGAGCAATGTTATGCTTGGTCAGGAAGTCACAACTCTTGTAAAACTTTATTAGTGTTCAAGATCATTAACGGAAAGCAGAGAGGAAAAAGAAGTAAATATAAAGTGTCAGTTTCAGACAGTCAGAGACAAGTTCATTGAGCTGTAACTTAAATCAAATGCCACAAAATATGCAGATTGTAAAAATGTCTATTCTCTGCAAAGCTGTTAAACTTTAAAAGGTCTTTTCAATTAAAATGACTGCGATGAATATTGTGTCATGTTGCAATGGAAAGGGCTTGCAGAACAGTCAGAAAGCACTGGGTACAGGAAAATGGATGGGGATTTTTTAAAAGTGTATAAAAGGATCCACTGACAAAAAATGTTTGCCCATCATGTCAACTACATGCTTTCCTTTTCTCCTTGCTAACATCTTGCATGCATTAATTAACTTTTGTGATTTTCTCACTGATATTTATTTCACATTGTTTATATTTATATTTATTTCACCTTCTTTGTGTTATCTTTGTCCATGAATCTACCCCCGGTTTTCAGTCATGAATACATGCATTACCATAGATATATTCAAAATCTTAGGTAAAAAAAAAAAGACTGAGATTGGGTTATGGGTCTATATTCTAATTGTCATATTTGGAGAGGCAGGCCTCTCTGATATCATACACAATGGGACATTTCCCCAAAGACTGAGTATGTTTAGATGCAGAATGATCAAAAGTTGATAAATGTCTACCACATCTATTACTTCAGTTGCTCAATCAAAAACACATACTGTTTTCATTTTTAAGGAAGCAAGGAGGGAAGGAAAAGTATAAGAAAACACATTTATTTTCCAGATGTAATGCTACATGCCAGTTATAAGATGCTGCATTTATTTGCTGAATGAAATAAATCACATCTGAACTGTTGTAAAAATTCATGTTCCTCCTTGATTAAGTGCATAAATATCTATTCATTTTCCCTGAACCAGTTTTTTTTTTTATACTGGTTCAATGAATTAATGAATGGAATCCATAACTCCCTGCACCTCTTGTTGTTGTTGTTGTTGTTGTTGTTATTGTTGTTATTTTTGTATGATACTAGCAATTTCTATAATACTTTTTTTCCCTCCTGTCCAATATTGCTTTGTTTTTCTAATTTGTTGGAAGGGATAAGGTGCCAAGTGGTAAAACTGAAAGTTATTCTGGAGCCCTGTCCTAATTATGTGCTCATACATAAGGGAAATAAACATGGGAATAGAGTCTACTATGAACTTAATAGTAGCCCCCTAGGGATGGCTACCCCCTAATTCTCAGAACTTGTAAGTGCTCTCATGCTTTTTTACAGGAAAAAAAAAGAAGGACTTTTTAAGGTAAGAATATTGGAGAGATTATCCAGATGGGCATGATGTAATCACAAGGATATCCTGCAAGAGGGATCTAGAAGTGATCAGAACCAGACAGGTTGAAAATGCTACACTGCTGACTCTGAAGATAGAAAAAAGGGCTTTAAGAAAAGGATGTAAATGGCCTCTGGGCAGATAGTATTTGAGGGAGACCATGTAGCTTGTTGTCAGCTTTGATGCACAACTTCCCAAAGAAGCAAATGTTAGATGGTATGTGATGGCGGTGGGCATAGAGAATTTTAAAAGAAAAGTTAGTTGCTTCTGAAGATGGAAGATAGATCCATGAGCAATATGGTTATGTTAACAGGAGTGCCCAAATGGACATGATCTCTGATGCTATCTAAATCCAGTCTCTTGTGTGATGCTCCATACAGGTGACAGGACAAGACATGCCATCACATTTTGAATATTACCTACCGAAAAATAAGAATTATTGAATCATAGGTGGAACATGAAGGAAAAGATATGAAAAAAGTATTCCATTTGACAAAGTGAAATGAAAGGCAGGTTAGGACAATCTTATATTGAAGGCACAGGATGAGTAGGTCTTAGTGTTTTGCTAGTGGTTTGTTTTAATATGAATAATGGGAGGTTACAGTGTGTTGAAAGATAGCATGCTAAGTTTCTGATTATTTGGGAGAGGAGAGAAATAATTCTTACTTTATGATTATATTAGAATAATTCAAATATAAACCTCAATTAATCATTGTTTATGCTGTGATCTGCTTCAGTCTTCTAAAACCTAGGTTCAATAAGCTAATATGACAGGGGAACCTCATATTGATGCTGGAATTCCTAGAGATAAGAGAGAAAGGGTATATCCTGTTATCCTATACTCAGTCTCATGAGATGCAAGATGAATGTGGGTAATTGAAATAACTGCTTTATTTGGGACTAAATTCGGTCATTTCTATGAATTATCTAATTACTAGTTCTGACAGGTTTGGGGAGCAGCTTTTAGGCATTCTTCCAGTATGCCTCCACATTATGTGAGAACATGTATGTTCTCCACATTAATATATCCCATAGGGGATGCTTTCTAATGCACATACATATGGGCATGGGGGCTGAGTTTAAACATTTGTGTTTACTTTAGTAATTTCCTAGTACCAGACAAGGGAAGTAACATCTGAAAGGAAAGTTAATCTCTTTAGTGAGATATGTAATAAGGTATTCTTTGTTTATGATCATGCCTTTGGCTGTGTAATAATGAAACTTCACTGGAAAAAAAATTTACAGAGCTCTCCCCACTTGCATTGTGACTTTTCATGACCACCATAATAGGAACAGTTTGTCAGAAATAGAAAACTTAAGGAATATTGCAGAAATCTTAATTAATATCATTGTATGTAAAGCTTGTATTCTTCAGGTATCACATATTGTAGCATCGTGAATGTACCTTATATGACACTGAACAAATGAAGAAAGATTCAAAATTATTTGAGGCCATCTGGCAGAAAGACACTGGTTTTTAGTAATATGTTCTAAAACACTTTTTTTTTTGTTTGTTTTAAATTCAAGAAATATTTATTGAACAGTCACCATGAATCCTTTATGGGGTCAATGCCCCCTGGTGGCAGCAGTGTACAAAATCAATGACATGGTCAGATCAAATTTAATGAAAGAGAATTATCAGAAACTCATAGCTGAGGAAAATAAGCCAAGGATACTAATAGAATAATTTAGGAGTTTCTGGGATCTTCACTGGTTCTTAGTAGAAAAAAGTAGTTGGTGTATGAAACTACTTGGAGGGGCAGTCAAACACCCGAGCTTATGTGATACAACTGTGTTCTGAGGATTTGACAAGACTCTGGGAAACATTTCTTTAAGGTGCTGGATATTGAAGGGGTTGTTGTTGAATTGTTCCTTCCTAAGTGTTGGTTGTATTGCCAAATCTTTGAGATGGGTGGGACGTGAATTCTAAATTTAGAATAAGCACAGGTGCAGAAAAGTCCTCATATCCTGGCCCTGTCATGACTACTTATACTGTCTTGAGGTTGATACTCTTATTCTGATTTTACAAATAAAGAAAATTTTTTAGAGGTGAAGGTGTGTTTCTGAGGTCATACTACAAGTTCGTGGCAGGCCTAGAATGCAGCCCTAGGACAGTCTGGCTTTACCCTGTGATTAATTTACCACTCTGATCTGATACTTGAGAATCCTTTCCTCAGGTTTTTCTCTTCATCAACATGTCCAGTGATTGTGGTTGTTAAGCATTCCCATTTTCAACAACCCTTTGAAAAGTATCCATCATGTAAGTAGCACAATGTTAACATTAAATACACAGCTAATGGAAGTGCTGTTCTCATAATGGAAAGAAAAGAACAAATCTGGGTAAGGCAGTGCTCTGGTGCCCTACAGGGGAAACCCATTAAATGATATTGAGGAGTGTCCCAGTCATCCATCCATGGAGGGTAAATTGTCCCAAGCATACTTAGCTTCAAAAATGTCTCCTAAGCCCATCTTCTTGGTCAACAACTAAATTGTGTTTTTGCCATTTGACCCAAGCCTCCCTGTTTCCTGTTACTTTCTCACCTTAGCTGCAAATTGTCTATAGCCTGATTTTAAATCTCCAAATCAAATCTTCATTTTATCACTAGTTCAGGAGATTAAAAAGTGAACCTCCAGGCAGCAGTTAATAAGTAATTGTTTATTTAGCCATCATGTCAAGAGTGAGGCTCACAATCAATTCTCTAGAGGTTGACTTTAGAATTCACTTAAATACTGCTCTCCTGTCTCCAAGTGAATACGTGCTGAGTTGTTTCCTGAGTTTGATTAAGGTTACAGTAATAATTGTCTACTTCCTGTAATTAAATAGAATCTCCACCTAGAATTATACTTAGGTGTTTCTAAATGTTTCTAAAAGAAAATGAGGTATTTCTGTCTCATTTTCCTTTTACCTAAAGAACTGCTAATATTTACTAGATAGATAATATATATTAGACACTATGTATAACCATATATTATGTATTATATTAATGAATACTTCCAACATCCCTATTTTGTAAGCACTATCATTATATATTTTTATATGAAGGGGAAATTAAGACTTATGAGGGCTTAGGAAACTTTTCAGGTTAAACAGATATATATTATACATTAAAGACTTAAGACCCAGTCTTTTCAATTCTAAAGCCCTTGTTCTTCATCACTGCACCTGACAATATTTCAGTAATACTGTGCATGTTTCCTGATAATACTTTTATATTTATGATTTCTTTAATATAACTTTACATTCATTAAGCATTTATGAGGGCCTAGAGACTGCATTAGATGTTAAAGATACTTTCCAGCAGGGTGTCTGGGTGGCTCAGTCAATTAAGCATTCGGCTCTTGATATCATGATCTCATAGTTGGTGACTTTGAGCCCTGCATCAGGCTCTGCACTGACAGCAATCCTCTCTCTGTCGGTTTCTTTCTGCCCCTCCCCTGCTCTCTCACTTTCTCTTTCTCTGAAAAATAAATACATAAACTTAAAAAAATTTTTAAAGATATAAGAATAGTAAATTATTGCTACTACCCTTAGGAGCATAGTTTGGTAATAGAAGGGAGGGAAGAATATATGAATAACATTTTACAAAAAAAGTAGTATGATAAGTTTATTACTATAGAAATATTAACAAATTACCTTAGGAATGAGAGTGAAAGAGATAAATTCCAAAGGGCTGTTCTTAGAAGTTTCTTGGAGGAGGAGGAATTTATAGCTGTTGCTTCAGTGAGTCATCTCTGTTGCACCACCGTGAAGTATGTCTCTCCTAATTGCTCAACCAGGCAAGTAAGGGAAATGTTGTGAGAAATTTGTACCTCTCCATTTCACTGATAGAGCAATTTACCAGTTGTAATTTTGAAGACTTAAACATAGGGAGATCTTTGTGATGATGGAATAGTTCTCTAGATTCATACGGTGGTTGAATTCACCATACACATGTGATAAAATGGCATAGAACTAAAACACACATTGTACCAATGCCAGTTTTCTGGTTTTGATATTTTACTATGGTTCTACGATATGTAACCATTGGGGTAAACTGGGTGAAGGGTACAGTGGACCACTCTGGACTATTTTTTCAAATCCCTGTGAGTATATAATTATTTCAAGATAAATTTTTAAAAAATATTCTAAAATATTATTAAGATTCTAAAATAGCTATCAAATAGAAGTATAATTTAAATAATTTTTAAAATTTATTTTTATTGAGGTATAATTGACATATACCATTGTGTAAGTTTAAGGTATTCAGTGGGTTGATTTGATACATTTACATATTACAATATGATTACCACCTTAGCCTTTGCTTATGCTTCTATCCACAGATATAATTTTAAATTTTTTAGTAGCTGCATTAAAAACAGTTAAAAAATAATGGGTAAAGCAATTGTAATATTTTATTTAACCAAAACATTCAAAATGTTATAATTTCAGCATGCAACCAATACAAAGATATTTGATGAGGTATTTTACATTTTTATCATACTTGAAATTACTGTTTTGAGCCTTTAGGGGGTTAGAAATTCTTTAATGTCTTGCCATGTACAACTTTTCTTCAAATCCAGGGATTCTAGAATTTACTGAACACATCAAAAATCACTTGCATCTTCAAAAAGAAATCAATTGTACTTCACAGTCTAGGTGCAAGAAGGAAAGAAAACAGAGACAGAGTGGAGGTGGGACTCCACCTCAGCCTCTTCCATTCTCTCCCAAATTCTCCAACATACCAGCCCTTTCATTCTCCCTCATCCTAAAAGGCTTCACAAAATCCCAGCAGAATAGGATGGTGAGCTACACAAGCCCAGACCCCAACAATTCCTTAGCAGGAAATCTTCATGTCTGCTCACACCCTGCTTCAGCTGCAGTACTTCCCTCAGTAGAGCCCCAGCTATGTGCAAAAGTTGATCCTAGAACATGCTTTATGTAAATAACCATAGGGTTTACCCCCTCAGCTCCTTCAGGATGTAAATCAAATGTCACCTCGCAGGAATGCCAATCCAGAGGATAATATTTAGAATTACAACCAGATTCCTCATCTTCCTTGCCATCTTTTTCCTCTAAATCATTCTAACTTTTGACACACAAATAATATATTTTATCTGTTTGGTTGTTTGTTGTCCTTGTCTTCAATCAGCATGTAAACTCTACAAGGGCAGGGAATTTTGCTTGTTTTAGTTTGATGCATCCCAAAGTGGATAAAATAATTCCTGGCACATAGAAGAGTCTCAATAGATACTTGTAGATAAATTGAACATACTTCAAAGTTTTTAGTCTGTATTATATCAATTGGAGTAAATAGCTAATCATCCTGGAAAATATGCTGTTAATTCTAGGATGTTTGTTTTCTTTTTTCTTTTTTAAATTTCAAGTTCATTTATTTATTTATTTTGAGAGAGACAGCTCAAATAGGACTGGTGTGGGGGTGGGGATGGTGGAGCCAGAGAGAGAGGGAGAGAGTGAATCCCAAGCAGAGGAGAATCCCATCAGCCTGGAGCCCAATGAGGGGCTCAAACCCATGAAACCATGAAATTATGACCTGAGCTGAAACTGAGAGTTGGATGCTTAACCAGTTGAGCCACCCAGGTGCCCCTAGGATTGCATTTAAATTGTGTAGCTGCAATTGATTAAACCTCCAGTATTTGAGGAAATAGACACACATTCCATTTGATGTTACCTAAAAGAGTGTGCCCTTTCTCTTTTTCGTGGCAAAAGGCCCAAGAAATCTTTGGGAAGGGAATAAACTGGAGCAGGCCTCTACCCGTTTGGGATTTAACATTATTAGATCTCTTCAGTGGGCCAACTTAGTCTTGTCCTAGGTCAACTGGTTGAATAACAAGGAATAAAAATTCACAGAAAGGGAGTAGTGAGCCAAACATGCTCAACCCCACATTTAAAGGATCTCAGAGGAATGGGTCTCCTGGCACAGCCTGTGGCTTAAAAGATAGTGTCTTCATGCCCAGCCACTCTGGCCCTCTGGTCATGATTGTGTGAGGACATAAAAACAAATGGGCACACTAGGAATTCTGGTACAAACTGGGGATCATAGCAGAAAATAGCACTAAAGAAAGAGGTGACATATTTTCCCCTCTTAATCAGAAATAAGAGATTATTGCCAAACAGGAATGATGAAAATGCTTTAACCACCACTGACCTGGACAAGAATTACAACAGTTGGGACCACATATTTTTGTCACTAATAGCAGAGAATGGATTCTTTCTGAGACTTAACTAGAGTTTCTATGCTTCTCACTGAGGAGCAGGGAAATCCCAGTTTGGAGTATTGTTATGACTGAGCTCCTAGAATTTTTCTTTTTACCTTAATAAAGAAAAGAGAAGAGAATCATGGGAAAAATAAAATATACTTTTCTGATGTCAGTATGGACCATCTTTGTACTCAAAGTCATAGTGATTTAGATAATATTTCCTTCCTTCTAAAATATAAGAGTGAGGGGCCTTTACATTAAAAAGATACTTAGCTTTGACATGAATTATAATGGTGAAAAAGTGGAAATTACCTAGGTGAGTAATGATTAAGTATATATTTTCCATTCTGATATTATATCCATAGCATGTAGAACACTATTACATAGAAGGAACATAGCATATATTACAAAATCAATGAATGAATAACAGCTGTTGAAATTAATTATATTCCCTAGGATTATAAATTTTAGAATTATTAATATCAGTTATAATTTCAGTATTGTAAATCCTAAACAGTTATTGAAATGAATGTGTTAGTCATGATAGGAAAATTTGAATATGATAATATCAAGTGAAAAATATAGAATATAAAATAGGGTCTATAGCAGTGGTTCTTAAACTTCAAGATACATCATGTTATGTGGATGGCTTGTTAGAACACAAATTGCCAAGTTTCAACACCAGTTTCTGTTTCAGTAGGTCTGTAATGGGGCCTCAAAATATGCATTTCTAGCAAGTTTCCAGGTGATTCCCATGCTGCTCATCTGAAGGCCATAGTTTAAAAACTACTGATCTAAAGGATAATTACAAGTGTGTAAAACAAGCAGATAAATTATATTTGAAAACAGTGAGCAAGTAAAATTATGCCTAGAAAATGTAGAGAATACACTGTTAGCAGTGATTTTCTTTTGGAGGTGGAATTACAGTTCTATGTTTTTCTTGATTTTCCAAATTTTCTTTATGGTCATCTATTACTTTAAAATGGAAAATAAAGATGACCAAACAGTTTAAATGCAAAGGCAGTAACAAAAAGAAATTTGATGAATATACACTAAAGGCAGATATTAATTTTTTTCTGGAGAGATGATAATAATATCTAGAGTGAAGGGGCTAACTTAAGTGACTAGTATGTGATTACCTTTAGTATTGCTTACATGGCATCTGTTAAAACTCCCTGGAACTATACTGATCCTTCACCTGAGACATAGAGTTATTATTTTCTAGAGACTTTTCTTTACTCTTCTAAAGCCTAAGCCCACATTTGATTTGTCTATTCTCATTGTTCTTGGTGACTCAAGACCAGGGCTCAGATTGTAGAAGTGACTGAGCCACCTAGATGCCCGTCTAATTTTTTAAATTTTTAAAAAAATTCTTTTTATTTTCTCTATTTCTAAGAGAAAGAGAGAGAGAGAGACAGTGTGAGCAGGGGAGGGCCAGAGAGAGAGAGAGAGAGAGAGAGAGACAGAATCCAAAACAGGCTCCAGCCTCTGAGCTGGCTGTCAGCACAGAGCCTGACACGGGGCTCAATCCCACAAACCCGTGAGATCATGACCTGAGCTGAAGTTGGATGCTTAACTGACTGAGCCACCAAGGAGCCCCAGTGCTCTTCTAATTTGTAATTTCTTTCCCCTTCTGGATCCACTACTCTACTTCATTCTCTCTCTTCCAGGAGATTATAATTCTGTATCCAATAACCTACTTTAAGTTGTTTTTTTTTTTTTTAATATTTGAAGAAAGATCTGCCAAAAGAAATGAGTTGGATTCCTTATTCCAATATTTAGGTAAAGTAGAGACTGAACCAAGGGGACTTATACATGAAAAACATGTGCTGTACGTGGTGAACTGCATCCTCAAGTGTAGATAATTTGGGACTGCATCAAAAGGCTCCCTTGAGTTCTGAGTGACAGGTGGACTAATGGGAAGCACTAGAGGATGTTTTTGGAATAAGGTTGGTATATTTTATTACTCTGGCTTCTTCCCGGCCAGACCATGTGTTGGTGGTGGCTGTATGCCTCATCTGAAGGTATTAGCTCTTCTAGGATTTTCCTCTCCTCTAGCTACAACTCTATCTCCAGGGTCTGGTATCTGCTCCCTGTCTGTCCCTTTAGGTGTGGGATACTAACTGATTCCTTTGCTATTATCTGATGACTCCTTTCATATTTCTTTTTGGTTCCCCTTAATCCTGCCCATACTTTGTACATAATCCCTTTATTAAAGTCCCTTAAAATTCCCCAGTTGAAGAGTTCATCTCTTTCCCATCGAGGTCCTGTGTCTGCACTCCTCCTTTTCATTTTAACTTTCATGTCTATTTGGATACATGCCTTTATATCACAGGAAATAAAAAAACAGAAGGTCCTCCTGACCTAGCATGGAATATAAAGAGCACAGGCTTTAGAGAAAACCATATTGGCTCAGATATGAATTTTTGCCATTTGCTTGATAAATGTTGCTACAGAGTGCTTTTCTAGAGAATCCACTTCCATCTGCAATGCATCTCTACTGTCTGGGTGATATTGGGGACCATGTGAGTTCTAGAAGAGGACCAGCAGGCAGACAGGATTTGGTTGCTAGTTTCCCTGCAAAGACATGGTGACCTCCTTTATGAGATGAAACAACACCTTGTTTGCTTCGTTAAGCATGTGGGCATGGACTTCTAGAATAGACCCTGTTCTTATCAATGAGAAAGCTCTTTTTCAGTGGGGACTAAATACTTCACAGTATACCAGTAACGCATTTTCAATATGGTATGGCAGATCAGAGCTTTGAAGGAGATATAGAACCAGGTGATTTATGATCTTACTGAGCCCCTAGAATAAGCCTGCAAGTATTATTATAACTTTATCTTTTCTAGTTGATTAAATTGAGGCTTAGAGATGTTAAGTAAATTGCCACTACTAGAAGGTAGAATACCTTAGGTAAAACACAGGTTTTACTTCTCTTTTTGAGGGTTAAGTGTTTCAGCCAAAGACAGTAGAGTTTCCAAGGATCATTGGTATCAGTATTTGTGTGTCTGTACAGTGTGTAGGGTGGGTGGATGTGGGTGTAGGTGGTATCAGGATCCCTGAGAACCTATAGGAAAAAATAAAGAACAAGATACAAACTCAGAGATCCTACCCCTTAATACAAGAAAGATGTGTGATATTGGGAAAAACATTTGACTGATCTCAAGTTTTATCATCGGTAAAGTGATGCTTTTCTTGATAGCTGCCTTATAGAATGTTCGGTTCATAACAGTGAATTTAAATTTCTTACATGTGCATAGCCTATTCATGTTTTTCATTTTCTCTGTACATCTTTTGCTCAAGCACCCATTAGCTCCCACCAGTACTATTCACGCAGCCCTCTATTCTTGCTCCTACCTTACCCTCCATATTTGTTGACTGAGTAATCCTAAAACATGGACCATCAACCTAAATATCATATAAACAGTCCCTTAATTTGGAAACAAGCAAAACATGAATAGAAAAGGGAGCCTTTTCACTTTTGGAGTATCCATGTAATAGTGATAATACTCTTAAATATTTCTGCATGCATGCACTAGTGGTGGTCCAGCTGCTCTGCAAAGAATTGCCACCGTGCATTGTGCAATATGGGACTTCCCTAAAGCCTTGATTGGTTAATAGTGTCCAAGAAGAAAACCTTACTGGGGAAGTTTAGTGAAAAATGATTAGAGGGTACAAAATTGGAACAAAGTTCCTTAGCCTCCATCCTTGATTCATGAGGGCTCTAAGTACTGGAATTCTATTTCCGTGAAGCTATCATTTTCTATCTAATGTGGTCAGAGAATGTACTTTCCATGACAAGTCATCACCATAATACTACAATGATACATGGTAACTTGGACTACATCCTTTCAGAAGGGACTTCTCAAAGATGAATGTATGAGAAATGAGCTGATATTCAGAATTATGAGAAAGGCAGGGATTCAGTTTCCTATCTATAGGTTCAAAGTAAAAGATCTTTACCT
This sequence comes from Hyaena hyaena, assembly GCF_003009895.1. Taxonomy (NCBI): domain Eukaryota; kingdom Metazoa; phylum Chordata; class Mammalia; order Carnivora; family Hyaenidae; genus Hyaena; species Hyaena hyaena. The sequence continues at coordinate 2,768,564 of NW_024080691.1, forward strand.
GTAAATGATAATTTCTAATGAGGCTAAAAATTGTTCATTTTGAAGGATGTTAAGGGGTTAAGGTCTAAACATTTTTTGAGTTGACATTTCTACCTGGAAAAGTTGGTTAGTTCTGGCCAATGACAGCTTATAGAAGTGAAAAAAGTGAAAATACCTAAGTAGGATAAAGTGTTAATAGTAGCTGTGAAGCTTTGAGTTCTGATCCTGGCTCTACTACTATTACAACAGCAACATAAGAAGATATCCAACCCTTCCACGTCTCATTGCCTCCTACTGTGAAATAAAAATAAGGAAGGATAGAAATTAAATTTTAACTGATTACTATAATCTAGATATCAAGGTGACCAGTAAATCCATGTCTCTGCCTGTGACTCTGCCTCTGTGTGTCTTTCAAAGCATAGAGACTCAGAGACACATAACACATGAGGAAACTTACTCATACCCAAGATGGTAATGATGGAGCAGAATCCCAGGTCTCCACATAAAGCCTGTGTTATACCCACTATACCATTGTCAGTAACACATCATACTTATGTTCAAGGATAAATTTTAGGATCATACTGGGCCCAATTATTTCAAAGAAAAATATTTTACCTGGTTAGTATCTTTTGCATTATTGACTTTCTTTTCATTTTCAACTCCTCCATTTCATATGCTTTTTTCAAAAATTAAAAATAAGGCTGCTTTAAATTGATGTGTAATATATGCATACTACAATGCACAAGTCATAGCTTGATGACTTTTATCCTGATCAAGGTGAAAAATGATGCCTAAACACTAGAAGATCACTTGTGCCGCCACCACAAATACAAGTGATATTCTGACTTCTATCACCTTACGTTAATTTTGCTTGTTTTTGAACTTTATGTAAATTCAATCACAATATTTAGGCATTTGTGTGTGATGCTTACACATTTTTATAGCTGTGAAATTCCTATCATTGGAGAAAGCAGAAGTTTTTATTTGTATTTATTGACTTAAACTTTTATGCTTTTTGAACATTTGGGGTGATTTCACTCTTTTGCTGTTACAAATAATGCTGCAGTGAACAAATATATATATCTACGTTCATGTATAAACACACAGAAATACCTATGTCCCTATATTTAACTCGTGTGTGTGTGCATGGATGTGTGTATGCAAGCATGCATGTACATTTCTATTCTATTAGGTGTATGTACATACCCTTTATGAACATATTTAAAGGTAGAATTGATAGATTCATAGGAAATGTGTACATTCAAATTTGAGCAGCATGATTAATACATTTTTCCAAATTCACATGTATAGGTTATTACCCTCTGGCAACTTCAGACCACATATAGTTTCAAGTATTGCTGCTATATTTACCAGAATCAACCATATGTTAAGAAAAAAAGATCTTAATAGTATTTAAAAAATTGAAAGTACATAGTGATGTTTCCCTGACCAAAATAGACATAGAAATCAATGCCAATAAGATAATTAAAAAATCCTTAGTGTTGGATATCATGCAATATACTGTGAAAGGAAAAAAACTCCCGACAAAAGAAAGACAATATTTTGAACTAATTGATAAAATTAGCAGATAAAATTTGTGGAATGCAGATAAAACTATGCTTAGAGGAAATGGATAGCTTTAGAAACAGATTAGAGAAAGTTTGAAAATCAGTGATATCCATATCTACTTGTAGAAATTCAAATTGCAAAGCTGATTTTTAAAAGAATAATGTATTAAAAAGTATGTCTTTTTCTTCTTTTATTTTTAGTATTTTTATTTCTCTATATTTAAAATGTTATTTTTTTACTGATTTTTAAAAAAAATGTTTTTTATTTATTTCTGAGAGAGAAAGAGAGTGCATGAGCAGGGCAGGGTCAGAGAGAGATGGAGACACAGAATCTGAAGCAGATTCAAGGCTCTGAGCTAGCTGTCAGCACAGAGCCTGACTCGGGGCTTGAACCCATGAACTGTGAGATCATGACCTAAGCTGAAGTTGGACACTTAACTGACCGAGCTACCCAGATGCCCCTAAAGTGTTATTTTTAAAAGAAACTTACAGTTTGTAGTTTAATCTTATCAGCTATATGGGATGTAGTTTGATCTAATCTGATAGTTTTTATCATTTAAATTTATTTTATAATTCATTTACATATATATTTTAAGTTATTGATTTATATTGGTTTAAACCAAACTATTTACTATATGTTTGATAATTTGTCTCTTCTTGTCTTAAATTTATCATTTTTCTTGCCTTCTATGGCATATTCCACATTCATATTTTAATTGTTAGACCTAATTTAAATTAGAATTTTTTAACTATTTTCTAGATAATACAAAGTTCTTGTGGAATTTAATTTATATTTACCTTACCTAGTGTGTATATTGTCATATGTTTTACCCTTACAAAACATTAATATAATTGTTTTGAACAATATTTACTTATATATACTTACATATTTAAAAAAAAATTTTTTTTTATGTTTTATATATTTCTAGGAGAGAGAGAGAGACAGTGTGAGCAGGGGAGGGTCAGAGAGAGAGGGAGTGACAGACTGAAACAGGCTCCAGGCTCTGAGCTGGCAGTCAGCACAGAGCACGGCGCGAGGCTTGAACCCACAAACCGGAGATCATGACCTAAGTGAAAGTCAGACGCTTAACCGACTAAGCCACCCAGGCGCCCCATATACTTAGATATTTTTCTTTCTGATTTTTATTATTCTCAACCTGGCAGTCTCATGTTGCTCTTTTAACAAAACGTATCTTTACTCTGTTTTTTTTTAATTAATTCTTTAATTCCAGGATAGTAAATAAACAGTGTTATATTAGTTTCAGACGTACAGTATAGTGATTCAACAATTCTGTACATTGCTCAGTACTCATTATGATAAGTGTATTCTTTACTCCCATCACTTATTTCACCCATGCCCCTACCCACCTCCCCTCTGGTAAGCATCAGTTTGTTGTCTATAGTTAAGAGTTGGTTTCTTAGTTGGTCTCTCTATTTTTCTCTTATTTTTTTTCCCCTTTGCTCATTTATTTTGTTTCCTGAATTCATTATATGAATAAAACCTCATAGTATTTGTTTTTCTCTGACTTGTTTCACTTAAAATTATACTCTCTAGCTCCATCCATCTTATTGCTAATGGCAAGATTGCATTCTTTTTTCTGGCTGAATAATATTCCATTTTCAGGATCATTTCATCTAGTGATGAACACTAGGTCTGCTTCCATAATTTGGTTATGGTAAATAATGCTGCAGTAAACATAGCAGTTCTTGAATCCCTTTAAATTAGTGTTTTTGTAGTTTTGCGGTAAATACCCAGTAGTGTAATTATGGAATAATAGGAAAGTTCTATTTTTAACCTTTTTGAGGAAACTCCATACTGTCTTCCACAGTGGCTGCACCAGTCTGTATTCCCACCAACAGTGCAAGACGGTTCCTTTTTACCACATCCTCACAACATTTGCTGTTTCTTGTGTTTTTGACTTCAGCCATTCTGACCAATGTGAGGTAATATCTCATTGTAGTTTCAATCTGCATTTCCCTGATAATGAGTGATGCTGAGCAGTCTGTTGCCCATCTGGATACCTGCTTTGGAGAAATATCTATTCATATCTTTTGCTATTTCTTAACTGGATGATTTACCTTTTTTTTTTTTTTTTTTTTTGCTGTTCAAGGGTATAAATTCTTTATATATTTTGAATACTAACACTTTAGTGGATGTAATTTGCAAATATGTTTTCTCATTCCCTAGATTGTCTTTTAGCTGTGTTGGTTGTTACCTTTGCTGTGCAGGAAATTTTATTTTGATGTAGTCACAATTGTTTATTTTTGCTTTTATTTCCCTTGCTTCAGGAGATATATCTAGTGCTACAATCAATGTCAAAGAAGTTATTATGTGTGTTCTTTTCTAGGATTTTTAAGATTTCAGGTCTCACATTTAGGTTTTTAAACCATTTGAGTTTATTTTGTTTATGGTTTAAGAAAATGGTCCAGGGGAGCCTGGGTGACTCAGTTGGTTAAGTGTCTGACCTTTGATTTTGGCTCTTGTCATGATCTTATGGTTGTGGGATCAAGCCCTGCATTGGGTTCCCTGCTGTGCATGGAGCCTGCTTGGGATTCTCTCTCTCTGCCCCATCCCAGCTCTCTGTCTCTCTCAAAATAAATAAATAAAACTTAAGAAAAAGTCATCCAGTTTAATTCTTTTGCATATAGCTAGCCAGTTATTCCAACAATATATGTTGAAGAGACTTTTTCTCAATGGGTATTCATTCCTATTTCTCAAAGATCAGTTAACCATTTAATTATGGGTTTATTTCTGTATTTTTCTACTCTGTTTTATTGATCCATTTGATTATTTTTGTGTTAGTACCATACTATTTTGATTACTACAAATTTGTAATATAACTTGACATCTGGAATTAAGATACCCCAGTTTATTTTTCTTTTCAGAATTGCGTTGTCTGTTTATGGTTTTTTATGGTTCCATACAAATTTTAGGCTCATTTTTTCTAGGTCTGTGAAAAATGCTGTTGATATTTTCATAGGGATTGCATAAATCTGTAAATTGCTTTGGGTAGTATAGACGTTTTAAAAATATTTGTTCTTTCAGTCAATGAGCATGGAATGTCTTTACATTTCTTTATGTCTTTATTTTGTCAATGTTTTATGGTTTTCAGAGTAAAGGTCTTTCACTTCTTTGGTTAAGTTTATTCCTACATATTTTGTTCTTTTTGGTACAATTGTAAATGGGATTGTTTAAAAAAATTCTCTTTCTACTACTTCATTATAGTGCATAGCAATACAATAGATTTTTGTTCACTGATTTCATATCTTTCAATTTATTGAATTTGTTTATCAGTTCAGGTAGTTTTTTGGTGGAGTCTTTTATAGTTTTATATATGTAGTTTTTATATAATTTTTATAAATGTACAGTTTTTATATAGTTTTCAATATAGTTTTATAGGTTTTCTATATATAGTATTGTATCATCTGTAAATAGTGAGAGTTTTATTTCTTCCTTAACAATATGGATGACTTTTATTTCTTTTTACTGTGATTGCCGTGGCTAGGACTTCTAGTACTATGTTGAATAAAAGAGGTGAGAAAGGAAATCCTTATCCTATTCCTGATCTTAGGGGAAAGCTCTTGTTTTTCCCGATTGACTGTGAAGTTAGCTGTGGGTTTTTCATATATGGCTTTCATTATGTGGAGATATGCTCCCTCTATACCTACTTTGTTGAGGGCTTTTATCATGAATGGTAGTTGTACCTTATCCCATGCTTAACTTAACCTATTAAAATGATCATATATTTTTATCTTTTATCTTATTGATATGGTATGTCATGTTGATTGATTTGTGAATATTGAACCACACTTGCATTCCATGAATAAATCCATTTGATTGTGGTGAATGATTTTTTTAATGTACTGTTGGATTAAGTTTGCAACTATTTTGTTGAGAATTTTTGCATGTATGTTCACCAAAGTTTTTGGCCTATAGTCCTCTTTTCTGTGTGTGATGATATCTTTGTTTGGTTTTGGTGTCAGGGTAATACTGACTTCATAGAATGAGTTTGGAATTTTCCCTTCCTTTTATAGTTTTTGAAATAGTTTGAGAAGGATCGGTTCCTCTTCAAATGTTTGATAAAATTCACTTGTAAAGCCATCTGGTCCTGGACTTGAGTTTTTTGGCAGTTTTTTGATTACTGATTCAGTTTTAATGCTGGTATTCTATATGTTCAAATTATCTATTATTTCCTGCTTCAATTTTGATGTTACATAATTCTAGGAATTCATCCATTTCTTCAAGCTTGTCCAGTTCATTCGCATATAATTTTTCAAAATATTCTCTTGGAATCAATTGTGTATCTGTGATGTTGATTGTTATTTCTCCTCTTTCATTTGTGATTTGTTTGAGTCCACCCCACCCTGTATCTCTCTCTGTTGATGAATTTGGCTACAGCTTTGTCAGTTTTGTTGATTCTTTCAAAGAAGCAGCTCCTGGTTTCATTGATCTGTTCTTTGTTTATTTTCTTTATCATTTATTTCTGTCCTGATCTTTTTTTTTTTTTTTCCTTCCTTCTGCTGGTCTTGAGTTTTGCTTATTCTTTTTTTCTTTCTGTTTTTTTTTTTTGTTTTCTGTTTTTTGTTTTTTAGCACCTTTCAGTGTAAGGTTAGGTTGTTTATTTGAGATTTTTTTTACTTCATGCGTTAGGCCTATTTTGCTATAAACTTTCTTTTTACACCTGCTTTTGCTGCATTGATCCTAAAGGTTTTGGACCATTGTATTTTCATTTTCATTTGTTTTCGTGTAATTTTTGACTTATTATTTGATTCCTTCATGATCCATTCATTTTTAGTTATGTTTTATTGAACTTACATATATTTGTGTTCTTTCCAGATGTTTTCTTGTGGTTGATTTCCAGTTTCATAATGTTGTGGTCAAAAAAGATGCATAGTATGGAGCCTGGATGGCTCAGTTGGTTAAGTGTCTTACTCTTGATTTTGAATAAGGTCCTGATCTAGAGTTTCATGGGATCAAACCCCACGTTGAGTTCCGTGCTGACAGCATGGAGCCTGCTTAGGATTCTTTCTCTAACTCTCTGTCCCTCCCCTGCTTGCTGTCTCTCCCTCAAAAAAAAAAATGTGTTGTATGACTTCAATCTTTTTAAATCGGTTGAGGCTTGCTTTGTTTTGTGGCCTAATTTGTTTACTGTTCTTAGGATGTTCATGTGTACTTGAAAAAAATGTGCATTCTGGGCACCTGGGTGGCTTAGTCAGTTAAGTGCCTGACTTCAGCTCAGGTCACGATCTTGCAGTTCGTGGGTTCGAGCCCCACATCTGGCTCTGTGCTGACAGCTAGCTGAGAGCCTGGAGCTTGTTTCAGATTCTGTTTCCCTCTCTCTATGCCCCTCCCCCACTCATGTTCTGTCTCTGTCTCAAAAATAAATAAACTATAAACAAAAGTAAAAGAAAAGAATTTGCATTCTGCTGTTTTAGTATGGAATGTGATTATATCTTAGTCCATATAGTCCTTGTTTATTTTCTCCTTAGGTGATTTGTCCATTGGTATGCTTGGGGTGTTAAAATCCTTCACTGTTATTGTATTACTATTGATTAATTCCTCCACTTGTCATTAACTGTTTTATATATTTGGTTCTTCCATATTGGGTACATAAATATTTACAATTGTTATATACTCTTGTTGGATTGTACCGTTTATTGTTATACAGTGTCTTTCTCTTTTCTCTTGTTAGAGTCTTTGTTTTAAAGTTTTTTTTGTCCAGTATAAGTGATGCTATCCAGGTTTTCTTTTGATATCCATTGGTATGATAAATATTTGTACATCTCACTTTTTTTTAATATTTATTTGAGAGAGATTAAGAGTGAGAGCAAGAGAGAGAGAGTGAGAGCGAGTGAGCATGAGTGGAGAAGGGGCACAGAGACAGAGGGAAACACAGATTCCAAAGTAGGCTCCAGGCTCCGAGCTTTCAGCACAGAGCCTGACACAGGGTTGAAATCACTGGTCAGGAGATTATAACCTGAGCTGAAGTCGGATGTTTAACTGACTGAGCCACCAAGGCACCCTAGTACATCCCTTCACTTTCAGTCTGTAGGTGTCTTTATGTCTGAAATGAATCTCTTCTAGGCAGCATATAGATGGGTCTTTTTTTTTTTTTTTTTAATACACTGTGTCATTCAATGTCTTTTGATTGGAGTGTTTCGTCCATTTACATTAAAGTAAGTACTGATAGATATGTATTTGTTGCCATTTTGTTACCCTTTGTGATTATTCTCTGTTCTTTTTTCTCTTGCTCTCTTTCATGGTTTGTTGGCTTTCTTTAGTCATATACTTGGATTTCTTTCTCTTTTTTTTTTTTTTTTTTTT